>NC_092211.1:43526010-43527457 GCF_043381705.1 Parasteatoda tepidariorum | reverse complement strand
TGTCCTCTAGCCCCCCCCATATACTACTTGAATCATAATTAATAAACTTTTATTTAGTATTATTTGTAGATCTCGATACACAAAATTATATTTTTTTCCATAGAACTTTAAGTTGTATAAATTTTGCATAATAATATCAATAAGGACAGGACAGAGAGAAATCCCCCATGGCCTGCCTAATCAAAATGAAAATTAAAAAGTAATTGAATTGTTCCCATCAGACATTTAGGATCATGAGAAGAGATCCATGGTTGGTGATTTATGGAAGAATAACATAGCCAAAAATAAAGCCAATCCCCCATAATCAATATTAGGTTTGAAAAATACCTTGGCGATCGCGGATCGTCAACAAGTCTGTGAGAATTATTGTAACCATGTAACTCAAATATATTTGTGGTTAGAAATTTAAACATAAAGAATTAAAAATAGGTTTTTGTTTTCGATTGGGAGCGGCAGTGAATTAATGAGTATACATTAGTATTGAAATAAAAAGTTAGCCCTTGCATTGATCGATAAGAATGGAATAAAATACATTATGTTCGCTTTAAAAGCTTAAATCTTTGAATTAATTTAAATATAATTCGACGAAGAATGGTTGAAAGAGTAAGTTTAAGTAATTAAAGATATTTTAAAAGTTAGGAAATATGTAATGCCAATTGTGGCATCACAAGGACGTAAGGCATGGCGCATTGTCTTACTGAAATTTACAGTCTGACCCTCCTAGAAAGTAAGATGTGGACCAAAAGATATAAGGTGTTGGTAAAGTAATTGTTGATAGCAAGTAGAGTAATTTTTTAGAAATTCACCAAAGATCTTATATACCATCGTACGCAAAAGCTCCCTAGACCATATACAGAGCCAACATCCATCTACCTATCGAAGAAATCACGAGGTTCTGCTGAAAGATCACGGCAGTAGTAATTACTATCATCCGGGTAATCCAAATTTAACTTCTTTTAATTTGAAAAAATAATTTTTTTCCACAGCATTGGTCATGATCTCCTTTGTTTTCACTTTTCTCCCACCTTTATGAAGCTTTAACAGTCTTGACTTTCTTTTTCAATTTTCGAAGAATAGCATTCGAATTTGATCTCTAAGTGTACAAGATTGTTGTGTGGGAGATGATTCTATTTGCTGAGTTTTTTTCTAGATAGACGAGTTCTGTTTCATTACAGGTTTGAAAAAGTATTTATTTTCCCAAGCTGATAATTTATGCTTCCTACCAAATCTTTTATATTTTCCATAAGAACCTTTTTTGGCTTAAATATTATGAGCAGCAGTTTTATAACGTTTAATTAACTTTCATATTTCACGTTCCAACTTTCTAGAGCTTTTGAAGAACCTAATTTTTCGAACTTCTATCTCAGATAATTTTTTTTTCCTCGAAGCATTGTGAAATTTATTATGAAAATGAATTAATTAAATTCTAATTTTCTTTATATATATA
>NC_092211.1:43497609-43526005 GCF_043381705.1 Parasteatoda tepidariorum | reverse complement strand
TAATCATATTTTTAGGATCATTATTGAGTTCACACCCTGAACAACTCACCATTCATTTAATGCATATTCATGGGACTTCCTGTATGCCAGGCACTGTACTAGTTCTTATCCTTTGTTATTTTTTTTATTATTATTTTCCTCCCCCCTTTTTTTGTTCATATGTGTGTAATTTTCCTTTGTTTTATCTTCATTTTGAACTTATCTAATGAGTTCTGCTCACTTGCAGCTTATGCGCAATAAATGAAATTTATTGTTTTTCTTAATTTTCTTCGTGTTTTTTTGTATTTATTTATATTGCTATATATATATATATATATATATATTATCAATTGCATTTTACGCAAAGTTGCACTTTACATACGATTTTGACAGAAAAAATAAAAAGGATTTTGATAATTCAAATAGTTTTTGAAAAAAGAAATAGGTGGTTTTATACTTATGTAACACTCAGATTTGAAAAAAAAAGTTTGTTGTGTGAAAGTAATCTAATTTTCTAGGCCTTATTAATTTATTTTCGAAAATATAACTTATTTCTGTTGCTTTACAATTTTAAAATTATTGATCTCATACAGTGCACCATAAAAATGAGTGATATTTGGTACGTCTTATAGTTTTGTAACACACTGTAAGTTAGTATTAAAAATAATTTTTGCGTTAAGTTTAATACATAGTTAGTATTATTTAAAACGTTCTTAAAGTTATTTTGATAAGTCTCTCAATCAAAATTTAAAAAAAAATTATTAAATACATCATATATAAATAAATTGCATATCTGGTACTTATCTATTTAGAACAGAAAGATTTTCCTAAAAACCATTCAGGTAATTAAAGACGTGATTTATTCAAAAACTATCCAATATTAATAGATTCTATGAAAAAAAATTAGAATTTCATTTAATGTCTGATAAAATATTGTTTGAAGCTGATTTTCACAAAAATGGTACTAACAACGTTCATATAAAAAACTTCATGAAAAAAAAAGACATGGCTTAAAATTTACATGAATAAATTGATGTCAATGCATACTTTTTTGTCTCCTTAATTCTTGTTCTCTGGGAATCCTTAACTCCTCAGAGCAAAGTTTTATTCAACACCAGAACTATAATTTTACTAAAGATTTCTGTTCAATGGCGTGCCATAGACAACCATGAGTTAAGTGAAGAGTATGCATGAAGAGCTTTAGAGATGTGTCCACTAGGATTTAGGCATCGATCAACAGGGATTACATAAATGGGTCACTTATACTAAGTTTCTGAGTTACAGCTTTACCTAAATTTCCTTTACCATCAAGACAGAAAAGCCTAAATGATGATTGACAATGCAGAGCTTAGAAAGGTAGATTATTTTAGCAGAAAAGGTATTCATTTTGAAGCAAATGTCATAAGTTTTTTATGACATGCAAGGCAAAAAAGCACTTACTAGTAAGCACTTGGACATACAAGAAGAAAAAATAAAGATTTTCTAGAGTGACCTAGCAACACAAATTGCGTCGATATTAAAGCTTTTTCGTGCCTTGAGACATAATTTCTTCGTATAATAAAATAATAAATTTGGTTTGTTTTCGTGTCCAATTCTAGAGGATGGTGCCATTTGCAGATGGTTCTGTAGGCCAAAAGAAGATATCACCTTGAGTAATTTTTGTTCTAATGATTAGATTTACTCGTAGTTAGTGCCACAAACTTAATTGCGCAATAGGGTGACCTCAAATATGCAGCTTAGTAAGGTGCTAACTATTAAATACATTACCAAACCTTATACAGAAATATACTTTTGCTGGATGAACATAAATAATTTTTTTGCAGATTTGGAATGTTTGGCTATACAGGGCGGGATATTTTTATCAGAAAGACGTAAAATGTTTTTAAAAAAAATAAGTTTTTTTCCAATTTGATTTCTTGTTAACTTTTTGAGCGATTTCGCTACATTTTTGTATTTTGCCATGTAAAATGACATTATTTCAAGTGATGTAAAAATTGTACACTTCGTAATTCAAAACTTTTTCGGCTTTTATTAAATAAAATAATAAATACTAGGAGGCTACGCCCCCTGCTCGCTTTGCTCGCTCATTGGATGCGTTCTTAGCGTCTAGCTTTTGTATACTTTTTTGAACACTGAAGATCCGAAAACTTTTCACTCTAGAAAATTCTAAACCTGTGCATTTCAATATTAATTTGAAATTGCAAACAGTTCACATATTTTTCTTAATCACACTATTCTAAATTTCAGTTGTTGAGAAAAGTAACTGTTGTAAGTTTTGTTTTAAAGTCTTTCCCACCAGAGGGCTAAAATCACGTGTTGTAAAACAATATGAAATAGTACTGAACGCCGGATGTAAAGCATCGGCTTCGATGAAGATAATTTTGTGAGAATATTTTTGATAATTCGGTGAGAATTCACCCGATTAGACATATGACGCTCACTACCTGCTCTTGCACGCCGAAGCCTATCAATTAAAACGTATTAGCGTTTTATATAATATAGATTAGCCATATAATGCTCACTACGTGCTCTTGCGCGCCGAAGCCTATCAATTAAAAATAAAAACTGTTGTCTACGCTAGAAAAGAAATATCATCGGTTTTTTTGATACATACGTGCGTATTAGCGTGTCATATAATATAGATAGATTGATAGATTTGAAGTTCATTTTTTTAAAAAAAAGCAACCTTAAAGAAATCAACCTCCTAAGGTTTATAATCAAGATGTATGAAGTTGTTTCATTTACACTTGAATTTGAAAGAAATCTATGACAGAGCAACCGATTTAGAATGGTTGTTTTTGAGGTGCACAGGCTATTTTTTCTGCACTTCAAACAAATACGTATATTTCAGGTGTGAAATTCAAATAAAAGTATTACTGAACTAGATATGAGGTTGATTTTATGAGGGGTAAATGAGGTTTAAATTAAGGTTTATTAATCAGGCTATTTTTGAATTACATAACCCTATTTTCAACCTCAAACACATTTTGTGCACCTGTAAACCTCAAAAGAACATCATAAACATCCTTTTTTTGTAAAGGATAGCTTAGTATCCACGCATTGAAACTCTAGACAATATTGATCTGAAAAATTTTCAATTCTCTAAACGTTTTAGTAATTAAAATAGCAATATTATTATATAAATAAATAAATATTGAATAAAATAAATGAAGATTGATATTCATGAGCTAGAGTTTATTTTTAATTAAATTTAGTGAAATTTTTGTTTTGTTTAAGTATTTACTAGAATGATATAAGACGTTTTTGCGTAAAACTTATGTTTTCTTTTACCATTTAGAATAAATCATTCAAGAAAGATTAAGTTTCGTTTATCCTGTCTCATCAAGTGAGATACTCAATTAGAAAACTCATATTAGAAAAATGCTCGAATTAGAAATCGGAAATCTTTTAAACTAACAATATTTAAGCCGTCTTAACCAAAGGAGTTTAATTTGCATGCTTGTTTCCGATCTTAAAATGTTCGTTCATTTAAAGAATGTTATAAAAAAGCATATTTAAAGCAGTAGATTCTTTTCCTGGAGCTATAACTAGTTTCTGAGTTTTTAAAAGGTATTAGAAAGTCACAAAATAAATTTGCTATTTTCAGTTGATTTCGTTCTTCGCATTAAGAAAAGGAAGAAAAAAATTAAATAACAATTAAATATGCATACACAGATTTGTCAATTTGTAAGATGATTAACAAATTACTAGCTGAATAGTTACATCAAAAGAAGAAAAAAGTTGAATAATTAAAGTACTACGAGAGAGTGATATAATTATATATTGAACATTCACGTAGTTTTGAAGAAAAAAAAATCTCAGAAATACTTAATGCGCATTATTTAATGTGTTCCAGTGTGTTAGAAATTACCATTATTATTGTTAGAGGAATACAAATTTAAAAACTTGCAGGCAATGTGTTTCTGTGTGCATTTTCATCACATTTATTAAAACACGTTGTTATTACGATAAATAATATTCATATATTATAATAATGATCAGATAAACTGGAATAGCCAGACGGCAAGCATGTGTGGGCCATCATCCGATATTTCCGGCATTCATATTGTTCTAAGTTTAATCTACATTCACTTAAATACACTTGCCCGGTATGGTACTATATGTGGTAATGGGTACATTTCTATTTAAGGGCAATAAATGGATATACACTTATTCAGTATTCTCTACACTTACGTTTTTGCTAGTTTATCCTAATCGGTATCGAATTAATTTTCAAATATTAAATAAATACTGTAGTATTAAGGAAATATTAAAATATTGAAAAAATATTGAAATATTAAATGAATATTCAAATATTGAATAGACATTAAAGTATCAAATAAATATTAAAATATTGAATAAATATTAAAATATTAAATAAATATTAAAATATTAAATAAATTAACATTAAATCGGATATTTCAAATATTCAAAGCGATAATGTGAATATCGATAAAAAGTCAGAGAATAAAATAATTTAATATGATTTTAACACTCCACCACGTTTCTTTTTTTCNATATTAAAATATTAAATAAATATTAAAATATTAAATAAATATTCAAATATTAAATAAATATTAAAATATTAAATAAATATTCAAATATTAAATAAATATTCAAATATTAAATAAATATTAAAATATTTAAAAATTAAATAAATATTAAAATAATAAATAAACATTAAAAAATTAAATAAATTGAAAAATTAATATCAAATTTGTTACGGCAAATATTCAGAACTCTCACCAAAATAACTAAGCAAATATCAATATTCATCACATTTCAGACTTAAGAATGCATAATTTTAACACATAATTTTATCCCATTTGAAATAAAATATAATTTTTAACAAGATAGTCAAAATTACTCTTTAATAATTTCACTAAGTCTTAAAAATCTTTAGTTTTTAGTTAGTTTAAAAATCTTTTAGTTTCTTTAAATTGCAGTTTATATAAACGTAATTAATGTATCAATGCATTTATTCTCATTTATCAGCACGTTTTGGAAAACAGTTTTTTTTTTTTTTAATTTTATATTCTGATGAATTTTTTTCCTTTCCAGAAAAGAGATCCCGTTAACTTTATTAGGACTTTCACCTTTTTTTTAATGTCAACTTCAGTTTCTGTATTAATTGTAATTTTTATCATTTCAATCTTCAAAACAAAATTCAGACAAATAAGTATTTAACAATCTTTGAAGTTGCAAATGGCTCAAAAACTTAGCTTAAAGGCAATTACAGATTTTTTCAAAAATGGGTCTTGTTATTAATTATTGAACAAAATATTTCTGTTTCGTGTATTTCTAAATATCATAGTATAACACTACGTATATGCAACTAAGATGCATAATGTAATTACTAAAGGAAAATTTATAAGAAATATCATTTATTGCGATGGATCATTTAGAATCTGAAGTATTGTAAATTATATTTCAAAGTTTTAGAATTAATGAAGACTTAGAAAGTCAAATCAAGTCAGTACTCTAACTAATGACTGTTTAGCATTCAGAACCGAATGTTACTTAAATTCGTAAAATAAGAATATCAGAGCACATGAAAAGCTACTTCAGACGACTGCGGAAAACTAGATCAGTCATTAGTTTTAATTAAACTTAAGTACCTTTGAGTTTTAAATGCACTATACCTTAGATATTATAAAATAAATAAGGTCAAAGAATTAAAAATTTCCAATATGGCCTTTTTTTTAAAAGGGAATATAAATTTTAAAATTAGAATGAAAGCAACATATGATGTATTCCTTGAATCACAAATAGGAAATAAGTAATAAAAAAAGAAATCTGAAATCTTGTAGAAAATTTCAGGAGAAGAAGTCCAAAACCTTTAGTTGGTCGAGATATATATATATATGAATTCAATCTGGTTTGTTTGGGTGTTGGTCATTTTATTTTGGTCTGTGGGAATTTGGGGAAGTAGTTATTACATCTAAGAAATAATTGTTTTCGGGATTCGTGCCCGGCTAACTGAAAGGTACCGGAAGTTTAATGTTTTCTTTTCCTTTATGTTTATTTATTTCTCAAAAGAAGTATTCAATACACGGCACTTAGACTGTGGAGTGCATTTGGAATTTTCAAAAAATAACATTTAACTTACAGGCAAATTTATTTACAATAAACTATCTACATTTCCATTTCCGCACTTAGAATCTTCATACAATCCCAATTCAAAGTAATGTAAATCACCTCATGCAATTGCATGTAAATTGAATCAGCATTTTCAAAACTCAAGAAATTAAGGTTTTACAAGTTACTTTCTCTCAACTATATTTTAAATTAAATCTAATCTAATCTTAGAGAATTATTATGTTATTTATAAAACCCTTATTCAATGGAAAAAAAATATATTTATCTTTTTTAGAAAATAAGACATCGACTGTATATTACAGAAAATGTGCATTACATCAAAAGCTCTGGAAGAGTTTAGATCTTATTACAGTATGTCGTTGTACAGTTCAGTATGATGCTGCCAGATTCTGTTTAAAAAAAAGCTTGTGGAGTTGAGTACGGGGGTACTCTCACACCCCCACTTCACGAAAGTTTACGTATGAAAGCTAGGGAAACAACGGGTTTCTGTCTATTTTCACAAAATATACGATTGGATTGCCAGTTGTTGCATTTTGGGGAATACTAAGTTTTGAAAAATCAATAATCCGAAAAATAGGTTCCTCCCGAGAGTTATTGATCAGTGAATATGGTCTGCACTTTAAAAAGACCCATTCTTTCCTCCTTAATTGCCTTTGTGGAAAAACCCTTAATTGCTTCGCTCTATTCTTTTAGGCGATAAATTCAAATTAATACTTACGAAGCTGCATATAAGGCCATGTATGCTGTGTATGTGTATGTAAATTTTTGTGTATGTGTGTGTGTTCCAGATAGTGCGACAATTTGAATCAAGGAAGACGCAACCAGTTGTCTCAATTATATCACTCTAGTTGTCGGTCAAGTGCGATTCAGGAACGCCTTCAAGTAGAATTAGTGATACTTAGAATGATCTTATTAATCTCAACAGCCACGCTCTAGAACTTAAACAGCATTTTTGATGCAGTGCTACTGACGTTAAATTTCTTATATGGGAAAAGAACTTTGTGCTGGTTTGTACAGGTTTCAAACGTATTCTTTTTTTTAAAGTGCCAACGTAAAAAGAAATTTTTTCTTTGTCCATTTTCTGATAATCTAAACTGTTCAAATTACAGCTAAAACTCTGTTTTGGACAATATGATTGACCACCCAAATCAAAACTTTTGATGGTTTTCCTATGATGGACCAACATAATCGTAGTGGTAACCATCAATAATTCCATCATGAACCATTATAACTTTTGATGGTAACCAACCTAAGTAACCATCACCCCAACGTAGGAATTCGGACTGATTTGTGATGATCCAACATAAGAAAAGCAACTTGTTTTGATGATTTATTCATTTTGAACCATCAGAAATTTCCTTCATAGTCTATAAAAGAAACATAAAAAAATGATTTTAATGGTATATTCTTGCTGAACTCACAAGACTTTTCATTAAACCATCATGGAAATGTATTGTTGCATCATTACGGACCATCACGAATTTACATAGTATACTAGAAATTAAATGTTGGAATGATCGTGAACAACCATCATCCCAATTAATTTCGGACTGATTTATGATGGTCCAACATAAAAAAAAAAATTTTTTTTTGATGATATACTCCTGAGTGAGAACTAACGGATCACGGATCATCATGGACTGTTGATTCATGAAAATCAAACTTCCCTTGATGGTAGACCATCATAGTATTAAAGTAACATTTTCCAACATGGAATGATGAAAGTTTGTTGTCATATCAAACGGCATGAGAGCATAATGGGAAATATTGGATGATGATCATCATCAAATGATGTTGGACTATCATGAATCTCACTGAAACCAACATAAACCATCAAACTTTTTTGATGGGTCCGTCAAGAATTTCGACTTGAGTCGTTTAAATTATTTTCATAGTAGATTGAAAGAACCAAATCTCTTACATATCTGTCTCATCATGTATCATTTCCGTAATTTTGTAATACAAGTCTATCCCCATCAAACTACCATTCCTCAAAAAAAAATAAGTTTTACTTGTTCCTAATTAAATATTACAAAAATTGAACGATTTTCTTCCTTTAAGACCACATGCAAAAGTAATTTTTTTTCAATTTTCTTTCTTTGTTATTTTTTTCCCCTTTTTCTTCTAATTCAAAAAATATTTATTTCGAGAAATAAGTAAAATTATCATTTTTAAAGTAGATGAATATATTAAAAAACAAATATTATTAGAATCAAAATCAAATTTAATTTTCTGTAGTAAATGTATATTCATAAAAATCCTTTCCTTAAAGGAAACGAAACAAGTTGATTTTTTTTCATTGTGTCTGGTATGTAAAACATTCATAGTAAAAAAAAGATTTTATGTTGAGAATAAGAAGTATTTTTAGAAATAAAAAGAAAAACAAATACTTTATACATCATTAGGCGAATAAAAGCTTTAATTAGATGCTTGCATGAAAAAGTTTTTAAATAGTATAAATTTTATAACTTACAGAATTATATAGCAATATTTCATTTGCATACTTAACTTTTTACGAAGGAAACAAAAAAGGAAAAGCTACAAAAACTGACAAAGTATTTTTCACCCATTTGTATACATCGTTCTTTGATGATTATTCTTGTGAAAAATGCTCTTAATATTGTGAAACTTTATAACGTGATCGTTTTTTTAAAATTAATTTTAAGAAATTACAGCAACTAAAATACATAATAAAAGCATTGGTTTGCATAAAACTAAAAAGAAATTCTATTTAAGACTTTAATTAGAAAATTTACGTTAGATATTCGACGTTAACCAGAATAAAGTTATTTACGTTTTGTAACTAGTACTTAAAAAACTACTTAATTATAAAAGTGAAGTAAACTCAATGTAGCGTAAAGGAATTATTTATGTTATTTTTTAATAATATTGTATAAAACTGTGAAATTTATTTTTAATTACTATAGTAATTATGAAAGAACTTTTTAAAAATAGGGCGTTAAAAAAGTTAAATATATGCTTCACATTTCCACATTAATTACGGTTATAGCTCGAGAGCATTAATTTACAAATTTTTGCATCATATAAATTTTAAATTATACATTACTTAAATATCGAATATAATTAAGCAGAAAGTGTTAGTCGGGTGTGCTTTGTGTTGTAGGTATGGAGAAAATGTAGATTTATTCTTTGGATAAATGCAAGATTTATAGTTTTATATGCATAACTTATAGTTCTTTGAACAATATGAAGAATAGTCATGAATAATATTCAGATGTGATATATTAAAGAAATGTATTTAATTCAAATATAAAGAATATTCATGACTATATTTTATAGAACTATATAAAATCCAGTACGTCAGAGCTTATGCCTTTGGAACTATGTGAGCTATATTCATATATTATGTAAATTTTTGCCGAAGCAGTTTGAAATGATTAACAATAAAGTATGGTTTTATATTGAAAATTGATTATTATTTTGAAAATAAAGTAAAATTTGGTATTTTTCTATGATGCCCAAGAGCATAGCATTAAAACTATTTATTAGGAATTTTGAAAATCAGAATTTCCGGAGTACCGTTACCATATCAACCAAAAAGGTATCAAGTGAATGGTTTAAATACCACACTTTTTTTTTTAAATAACCAACATTATGTTTCTCTTTTTTATCTGAAATTTCATTTGCATTCAATGCAGTAATTTTACCAAAACAAATTTCTACGCGTAGGTTTCAAATTGTTTTAGGATTTACGCATATTTTTTCTTGCTTACAAATATCTAAGTAGCTAAAATATATGAATTGGAATCTCTTACACGAAATTTTTGACATGTTGAGTGAAGCATTAAACCCTCCAGCATTACTAACGTATGTAAATTTTAGAATCAAAAAGGTGCTTTGCAAGGAGTCGAAGACCTCGAAAGATCTTGTTAAGTGACAAAAATGCTTAAATTTTACTTTTGAAATCGGAAGAACTGTTTTTGAAATGCACTCAACTTACATTCAATGTCTTAATCGTAATCTTATTTATTTTTAATTTCGTTATTATTAAAAATCGTAAAACGTTTTATTTATCTTGAAATATAAAAAAAATCTATCATTCCACTTTTAATTTTTTAAGACTACATTTTTAAAAAAAATATAGATTAATTTTATATCAGAATTTCGTTATATAGGAATTA
This sequence comes from Parasteatoda tepidariorum, assembly GCF_043381705.1. Taxonomy (NCBI): domain Eukaryota; kingdom Metazoa; phylum Arthropoda; class Arachnida; order Araneae; family Theridiidae; genus Parasteatoda; species Parasteatoda tepidariorum. The sequence continues at coordinate 43,515,785 of NC_092211.1, read as the reverse complement.
AAAGAATCCATTTATAAATTGTATTGTTAATTGGTATTTTAAACACCCCCAACAAATGTTTCCCCAGTAATCTTGTTTTCTTTCAATAGTATTAATGTAAAAGAGCATTGTTAATTTTTTGTTTCGAAATATTTCAAAATTTTCAATCAGATAATTATGAATTAAATTAAAGTTTATGCTTAACAAACAATAATGCAGAAAATGAAAAGTGTTTTTTATTTTATTTAATGTTTACTATTTGCTTTATTTTATCAGAAATGTATTTTACTTTAGAGAAGTTTTTAGGTAAATTAAATTGAAATAAAGTTCAAATAATAAAATAAAATTGTTTATGTTTAACAAACAATTATGCAGAAAATGAAAAGTGTTTTTCATTTTGCTTATTGTTTACTATTTGTTTTATTTTATCAGATATGCATTTTACTTTAGAGAAGTTTTCAGGTAAACTAATTTCAAATAAAGTTCAAATAATAAAATAAAATTGTTCGCGTTCCTTACTTTCATACTTTTTAATCATACAAACTTGAACACGAAAACGTTTCGATTCTGGGTTCCAAAAAATATCAAAGATAAGTAATAGTTTCATGTAGTAAGAAATTGAGTGAAAACAGACATTTTCTATATCTAGTCTTCTTGGAGATATTTTCTTGAATTGGATTTTTCTAGCTGTAAGAAGAAGTTATATTTAGTCATGCTACTTCTGATTTTCTTAATTTTCTCTGATATTTTCTTGGTCGCTTTTCATTCGTTGAAGCTCGAAGATGATTGCCTCGGGCAACGAAACCAAAAGTAGTTTTGGATCACAAGAAGAAAATGAGATTCAAGATATTTGGATATAAAAATTGAGAGATCCATGCTTAAAATTTTATTTGGTATTTATGACCAAAAAGTTTTGAATCGCATCGTTACAGTTTTTCTTTTTGTTTCTTATTTTTAGTGGAAATTAAAAAAAAAAGTTTCTTTGCAAAAATTTTCTTGATTAAAGTTTCTAAATTAAACTTACAAATGAGATTACAGAATTCTTAACATTTTTGATTCAAAAAGACTATAGATTAAATATTATATAATGGTATACCTGCAAGGGACATAGAGCGGTTATATCGATCCTAATTGGTTGCTGAAACGTGGCATTTGTTTACGTTAGCAACTGTTCTTTCTTAACCATTTCGAGAAAGCCTTAATATCCATTCTCTTAAGGGACTCATTCTGCACTGGTGTAAGAAATTAAGAGAATTTGCAGAGTTGGTTGATTATCTCTAGAACTACTGAACCGATTTTAATGAAATTTGTTATGTGCACACATTGATAAATTACAAAACAAATAACCATTCAACAATTGTAATATACACGCATGATCGTGCGCAACTCTCGTTGGAGTCAGAAAATAAGAAATTGCATCAGGACAATTCAAGCTAATGACACCATACCTCCTATTAAACCATTTTGTTTGTTTATTCTGCAACCACTGTTTCGCACTATCCGACTACAGCGAGTGTTAAGCACAATCATGCGTGTGTATTACAATTGTTGATTTATTTATTTATTTTTTTGTTTTGTTTTTTGTTGTTTGATTTTTTCCGTATCAATGTATGTATCAAATTTCATTAAAATTGGTCCAGTAGTTCTAGACATAATCGTCCAAGTCTGCAAATTATCTTACTTCCTTACACCATTGTATATTCCTTCAAAAAGATTTCAATTCTTTCACTATATGTTTCTTACTTAACACGAAGCTTGACACGCTTAACACCCGTTACCATGTAGAATATGTTTTTTTTTATTTCCAATGAGCTGCACAATCGGTCTTGCCTATGAGCAGACCTAGTGCGTTCTCCAGAGGTGGTATCCACTCTTTCCAGTGGTATCCACTCTTTCAGGCCACTCAGGGTGAGATACCGTTGGTCATGTTAATTTGGACGTCTAGTTTCTGCCACACTAGATGGCAGCACCGAGACTCTATTTGGATGCTAAAGTGCACTAGGAATTTAATTTTACCGGAAATGCCAAGAGCCAATAAGGCACTCTAGGGATCTTTTACATGCCGCATAATCATACGACATGGCCGCTGAGGATTTCCTGCATCCCGAAAATCCGATGTTTGGCCGGGGATCGAACCCGCAGACTTGGGCTCAGAAGGCCGGCGCAAACCAACTGCACCATCCAGCCACGTAGAATATAAGGAAGCTAATTATGTATCGAAGTTGCCAAGTAACCCAAGCAAAAAATATATCACTGTTGCAATAAAAAACACAAACAAATAATAAAACTAAGTTAAATAAAAGACGTAGACGAGAAAGAGTTATATTTCAACAAACATGATTTGTTCGATACGTCTCTGTATATAATTAACTACATGCTAATTAGCATTTTAACTCATGTGGAGAAACGTAGCTCAACTTTAAAACGCCATTTTTCTTATAAGCGATCAGCAAGCAATGACGTCATCGGTCACATACGTGTGTATTCGTGATCTTTTTCTTCTTGAAGTGCAAGCACCCAATGGTAATTTTTTTGTAACTATATGCAATTGCAGAAGCTAATTTTTTATTGGTTAGTTTAAATATGGTACGCATTCTGTTATAAAATTTTTTTTTCATAGAATTTTTTGTTGGCCATGAAGCTCCCCCGTCCTGAGCAAAGGAGGTTAAGACAAGGGATGTTAGACATATGTATAATGAAATATACACCGAAGAGCCATTACATTATGACCACCCTGATAATAACATGTAGGACCACCTTTAGCCCTCAAAACTGCTAGCACCCGCCGTGGCATTGATTCCACAAGGTGCTGATAGGTACTCTAAGGTATCTGGTACCAAGCGCTCACCAACTGGTCCTACAATTCCCTCACATTGCGAGGGGGTAGCGTGGCAGCACGAATTTGGTTTTCCAAGTAGGACCACAAATACTCTATTGGATTAAGGTCATGTGAATTTGGGGGCCAAGACATGACTTGAAAGTCACTGGAGTGTTTCTCGAACCAATCCATGACGATTCGACCTTTATGACATGGTGCATTATCCTGTTGGTAAACACCATCCCCCGCAGGAAAAACTGCTGCCATGAATGGGTGAACCTGGTCTGTAACTATGTTCAAGTAGCTTGCAGACGTCAGGGATTGTTCTATGAGGATTATAGGTCCTAATGTGCCCCATGAAAACATTGTTCCTGGACGAAAAACCATGAAAATCTGGGCGAGCCTATTGTTAGGGTGGTTGTAATGTAATGGCTCTTCGGTGTATTTCAAACATTTCAATTTGATCCAATTTTCAAAAGCAGTCTGTTTGAAACAAGTCCGAGATTTTAGGCTTTATGCATCCAATTTTAATTATATATTTTCAATTATGTTAATTTCATGTTCACGGTAAAAAAAATCTGTTAAATTTACAGAAGCAAATGTCAGCTGGTGTGCCAGTATAAACTAGTTCATTTCGCAGAAAAATACAATTATTTAAAAACTGTTTTTCAGCAGATAAGTACTGATATTTTAACCAAAAAAATTATTAAATAACTACATCGACATTGTGGTTGGTGCAAGCCAAGAGCAGCATGCATACGACTAAACGACGTTGGATTCGAATCTGGGCTAATTCACTAGGAGGCAATAAAGTCGAATCACAGTTTAATTTTTACGATGTTTAAAACCAGAAAATACTGGCTGAAAAATTACAACAAGTATAGAAAATAATCGTTAAATTGGTTTGAAAAAGGTAGAATTATTGCACAACTGCATGGCAAAAACTAGAATTTGAACTGACAGTTTTAACTCCTTCATGATTTGAATGAAAAATAAAGAAAAAATTTTTACTTAATTAAACAGCTTTGAACCATCAAATATACAAAGAAAGTCTGTTAAAAGAACTGGAATTTCCTTACAGTAAGCGGATAACGGATAAAAATCGGAAAAAAATCTCTACTTTTCTTTAAACAGGTTTTTTTTGTAATAAAATATGTTTTTCTTCTGTCATTTACAATTATTTTTATAGTGTATACAACTGTAATCAAATATGACTCAAGAATATCAAATACTTTTAAAGAAGTTACATTCTTTCTAAAGAAGTAAGGAGTTGTAAGACGTCAGGAATTGTTTTGTATACTTCAGTCTAAAATCTGGATAAATTAGACATCAACTTGTAATTCATGGGATGTAACTATTATCTTCTAAATTGCTTTATTTTCACCCCATTTGCTTCTTCATTCACCGTGATTAAGAGGCTGCATTTTTTTCGATATCCGAGAATTTAATACGGAAATTATGGCGACATTATCCATTTGCAGCAAAATCGAATTATAGAAGAAATATCAGTAAGTAGGTCGTACATTTTACTTCTTTCTTAGCAGTTGAGATAAATTAGACGCGTTAGAATTCTCTAACATAAACATTATCCTTTAAATTCTTTTGCGTAGACTTAAATGCAACAGTATTTTTTAAAGAAAAAACTGCAGAGATGAGTTTCGATTTTTCATTATACATAATATTTACACGAAAAAAAACAATCACTTAAAATTACCTTACTGTGTGGTAATGACATTTCTGGTAAAAAATAAAACTGTAATTCTGGTTTTAAAAAAAGACCAAAATATACGGTATTCAAGCCAATTCGTGGTTAAATTTTCCTTACGATTTAACGAAAATTCTTGTTTAAGAAATTATAATTCTTATTACAACACATTTTGTAAAAAATACTAAACTGAAAAGTAAAGATTAACTAAATAAATAATTTTTATGGCATGCTCTATTCTGATAAAATTGCAAAATCTGCCACATTTACCAAATTTTAACACATAATATGAAACTATATTTAATTGTTAATTTTAACAAAATAATTACCAAAGTGCTTCTGTATTAATTACCGGGCTGTTTGATATTTTTATGGAGCTAGAAACAAAGCAAATTTTATCCTAGCTTTTTTTTTCCGACTATAATCTGAAAGGTAATTTTGTCTTAATGCAGATCTTAAAAAAGCAGTATAAAACACATATTTTATTTTTTTCTATTTGATCAATTGATATAGATTTTCATGTGCCACATCCATAAGAAGAAACTTTTCGTAAACTCTGAATATATATTTTGCGCCAAACCTAAAATGTATACACTTTTTTCTCACAAATTAATAAAAAAAATTACCTTTTATTAAAGCTACACACTGTTTTGTACATATAAAAGTATATATTGCAAAGTTCACATTATTATACCGCAACATAAAGAAATGTAACATTACTACACGATGAGCAGCAACAGGAATAAATAGAATGATTCTCTTGTTAATTATTATTAAAATATCTTTTGTAATTTCTGCTTATCTTGGGAACTTCTGGATTATATTCCTTGTTATTCCTCTTTACCTTATATTTGGCCTAGTCATTTTTAAGAGAACATTTTTATTCGTCACTATATCTCACGTTGCCAATTCATCACTACATTCTAAATTCTGACGAAATTGTAACCGCTAACGCAAAAAAAAGGACTTTCTCATTGGACTACGTCTCGACCAGAAAATCCTATTTTCATTTAAAAAAATTTTAAAAAAAACTTTTCACTGAAGAATATTTGGAAATTGCATTCCATTCATTATTGATTTTTTAACCGCCAAGCTTCTCGATAAAACGCGTCGCCAAGCAGATTCTTCTTGTTTAACTTCTCACCAGGACGTCAACAGGCGTGAATACTTTTTCGAACTTCGTGAATGCCGAATCGCTGAGTCATGTTACTGTCGCCCAGTTAAAATCAGGTTTCCGTTTAAGAAATATTTTGCTCAGAGGAAATAAAAATGATTGAATATCGCGTATTGTAAATAATAATATTAAAAGCATAGATGATAGAGCTTTAGATGAACTTATAACTCCTCGGGCTATCGTCAAATGATAACATCATACAAGATTCTGAGGAAAAGTTTCTGGGGCGCAAAGAACTGCAGAAACAAGTGGATCTTTTAAGAAGTTAACATAGCCTCCCCTCGCCTCATTTTTTTGAAAATAGATTCTAACTTAGTGGCAATTCTCGCTACAATGACGGAGACTCAAAAACAAGCAAGTCAGTCATTACAAGATCATGCTGCAAACAAGTCAGTCATTCAAATCATTGGGCAAGCAAGTCAGTCATTACAAGATCATACTGCACGCAAGTCAGTCACTCAAACCATTGGGCAAGCAAGTCAGTCATTCAAATATCATCCAAATTACCTATACTAACGATATTACAAATTCCATTTTATTATTTAAAGGAGATGTCATTGACAATGCCCTTGAACGGATAAAAGTGGATAGAATCACGGCACTAGCTAATTCGTCTAATCTTTTTAAGCTAACTAATTCTATCTCTTCCCTCTCTGGATATGCTAACAGTTGGCAACTGACAGGAGGGACAACTGGTATATAATGACTTAGCAGCTTGCCAGATTTAAATGCCTCATTACCATGCAAGAACATTTATCTCATCAAAGTGCGCATGAATTAAAATATATTGAACGTTTAGTTTATTATATTTATGCTAAGAATGGCGCTTCTTAAAAATACATCCTTTTACAATACAACAAACTGATGACATTTCTGTGATAATTTCATTTCACACCATCGATGACCGGTTGACAAAATTTTGAGTTCACGACTACCAATGTTCAACTCGGTATCCCTGAAATTTTTGATCCGAACCAGAAGACAATGGAACTCCTGGATCAAGTTTTGGGTGAAGATTTGCCTTCGTGGAGGAATTTTTAATGGAACTAACCAGCAATCACGTTACACTGAGGTAAATCACGGGAACCTCCCACCATTAGTCTGGACAAGGGGACTCCAACCCATGATTTGTCAACAACTGAAGATATTTTATGTCAGCACTGAGATCGGTGCGAACCGAGTGTGGAATTCGTCGGTGGGATTTAAACTCAGCTCACCTTATTGGGAGGCAAGCTCTCTGTCCCCTTAGCATAACATGGCTGTTCTATGATAATTGGTGATATTACAGAAAGAAATGACAGGCTGTTATGTCTACCCAGAATTCGATCATTGTCGGAGACTTAATTCTCAGAGCCCCCACACTTAATGCAATTTGAAGTTTCAAATAAGAGAGTGTATCGCGCCAGTCAACTCGTGATATTTTTTCAGCTCCAAAATCTTCAGTCAAAAGCTCTCAATAAATTCTCGTTGTAAATATAACTCTGCTACTAAGAACGTTCGAGATATTACATACCGGCAAAGTAGACTAAAAGACCATGCCTCATTTATGGGCAGTTTACATCCCCTTTAACGAGATAACTACAGAGGAATAACGTACAACCATTTTAAGAAATTAAAATGAAATATATAACCACACGATCAAAGGTAATTTATAAATTAGATTACAATAATTAAAAAGACGACATACTCATCGTGCAATCAGTAGTTAATCTTATAACTACAGAGGAGCGCTGTGCACTTTTAGTCAGAAAGAGTTGTCACATTGCCGAACACATTTTTACATGCTCAAGTAGTTTGTAAATTCTTCATACGCTTCTCAGGAATTTAATCTATGTTCCAATTTATACTAAAATCATATATTTGTGTGTGTAAAATCATGCACTTTTATAAGCATTTTATTTTTTTGGAAATTTTAAATTAAAACATATTTGGAAAAACGCAATGAATCGTAAAGAGATTTAAATATTATAAAAACCTTTTCCGTACAAAATGTAAAATCTCGTTTTAGATGGAATAAAGTTTGATATCATATATTTAGTTTTATGAATATTATACTGAAAAAGCAATGTGTATATAATTATTATTTTTTAATAATTGTAGTATACAATTATAAAAAAAATCTCTCAAAAGGGATCAAAGGGATCTGTTATAATTTTACTAAAAGATTATGAAAAAATAATGTAACTGAAGATTGAATTCTTATCAAAACTTTTACGCTCCATAATAAAGTGTCACGATAAAAAAAGGAAAATTGCAGAATTCATAGTAACAAATTAACAGCGCGGTACTTTTCATTTCTTTCCTTAAAAACCGTACTTTATTATACCAACCTTTTACAAAATACGCTTAGATGCATTTTAATGGATGGATGCATTAATCACATATTTATAAACATTTTCCCACAGATTTCTTTTTGTTTTCACTGGAATGTGTTTAAAAATTTCCTTTCTCTGTCATTATTCATAGAATCCAGCTTATCATTATTCTCGCATGAATTATTTTTAATATACTTGTGGTCTAAGGCTAATGTTACTTTAAGAGAAGTGAGAAAGAAATCCTTTTGACGATGCTATTAGTTACAGCACGCATTAACTAAAGGAAGGTTTTTAGAACTAATTTTTCAAGTAAAAAAAAATCTGATGAATGTTTTATATTGTATTAATGCATTCGATAGTGAATAACACTGTGATTGATATGATGGAATTAATGGTTGTGTGATATTATAAGTTATAGAACAGAATGATTTGAGAGAGGTCCGTAGAGCACACTATTTTCTTAAACACAAAATATATGGAATAAATAAATTTAGAAAAAACTTATTTTTATGAGTAAGATTAAACTTTACATGAAAATTTCTACGTGAAGCCTTGGTGATTTAGAATATAGAGTGCTCGCCTCCTAATGAGGTGAACCAGGTTCGAACACCAGCAGTGGCTAGTGGTTGCGAATTCATCTCCCATCTCGTCCTGACCGCAGTGTAGACGTATAATATCCTCAGTACTAATACTGGTTATGCTAACATGGATCATGGATTAAAATCCTCTTGCCGTCGAGTTCATCGTGTGAGGATTTCATTGTTTCCTTCCTATGTAACGTATGTGCTGGTTAATTTCCTTAAAAAAGTTATCCACGAAGGCTAGTTTGTCCCAAAGCTTAATCCAGGAGTTCCCTTGTCTTCTGGTATGGGTCCAAAATTACAAGGTTACGGAGTTGGAGATTGATAATTGTAGACTCAGAATCGGGTTTGCTGTTCAAAGCCGGTTATAAAATAAAATAAAATGCTCTATGTGATAATAATATATACTGTTTTCAATTTTTGAAAATTCTTTCATAACTTGAAAAAAGTAAGTTCAGCGAAATTTGGATGAATCAAAAAATGGGGAAATTGAATAAATATCCCTGAAATTGATAAAAACTTTTTTCAATAAGTATAATCTCTAACACATATATAAACTAAAAAGATAAAAGCTTCAAAATGTAATGAACGCTTACTATTCAATTGTTCTTTAAAATGCAATAAGTCGCTATTTTAAGTTTAATTTACTTTTCTTACTAACAAGTGACAATAATAATACTACAAAAAAATTTTGCAAAAAAAGCGCAATTACGTGCCCCATTTACTTGCGCATTGTAACTATAAATCTTACAAAGTTTTCCAAATGGTTTTCTCTACAATGGCGATATTTTCTTGGTATTTCTTTCTAAGATGTGATGCAAAATGAGATTTTTATTCTATCCAAACACATTATCTGCATGATGTTGTGTGTTTTATAGCTTATCTCTGAATTCCTGAGCAATAAAATATGTTGGTTGAGAAAATACGCTATCTTTGAGATATCTTGGTCATAACGTTTTATTTTGTTTGTTTTGTTTCGGGGTTTTGGAGGATTAAGTAATGAAAAAAGAGTATGTTTCGACTTCCATACAGGTTGAAAACGCTCTTGTTGATTCAAGTATTCAAAAAGTAACAAGATTGTGTTGCTGAATCTATTTATAGCTATTTTTTTGTTAAATAGCATTTTAAAAAAGTCACCAATAAGACAAGGCTATTACTAAGATAATTTCGGATGACTTGCAAAAATGAAGATTTTAGCTTAATGTTGCATTCCAAATATTGTGCTTTGCTTGAAAATAATTTAGATTTAAAAAGAAAAATCAACTTCAATTAATACAAATGTTAAACTTGAAAAATATTAAATCAAAGAAATTAGTATCAACTAGTGGAAACCACCTCCTGTTCTACGGTACTTATAAGATTGTCATTCAAGATTTGTCTTAAGATTGTCATGTCTTTACTCGTATAATTCGTTAATTCTTCACTCGTATTTAACAAGCTTCAAACACATATGTCTAATTATGCAATAAGCCTAAAAATATTGGAGACTTTTCCAATCAATGGAGTGTTTTACAAAAGGACGGTAGTGCAGTGTTTTCAAATAAGCCTTCGACTTTTTTAACGTAAAAAAAACAACTAATAACTTTAACTAATTGTTTTTAACACAAAATAGCAAAAAAAGAAGGAAAACTAAAGGCTCCAGCTTGACGGAGAGTTTGATTTCAGTTTCGATTGTTCAAAAATTTTTAGTTTTTAAATGTCGTCAGCAGTTTCTATTGGATACTGTTTACTGAACATTAACTGTTTTCAATAACATCCATTTATTACTCATGTTGTTTCAAAGTTAAAGGAATTGATGTTTGTTTTAGAGATTTCTTTTTCTTTAAGCACATACTGCAAAATAATCGAAGCTGGCAAAGAGTTCTAAATTAAAAGTAAGGGTTATTCTATTTAGTAGGATTCATTTTAGATCTCTTATGTTGTAGAACGACAGTGATGAACAATCGACGTTTCATTGCAGTCTATTAAGTACTAAGCATTTCGAATGATTATAGAGCGAATAAAATTAGCGCTAACTAACGATTCCAGTAAAATTCAAATTAACGATACTCCTTCACCACTAATGATCTGTTAAAGCTACATGCATTATTAATCGGAAAATCCTGCTTTCGATATTTGTAAGCATTAAGTAACATTACTGTCATGTTAATTCATTTTCCAATGGTATTTTAAGGAATATATAGCTGATCCGGAATATGGTAAGCAGAGAGTTATTTTTAGCAGTTTAGTAAGCAGAGAGTTATTTTTGGCATACAATTTTGCAGTTGTTTGGTTCTAAATATTCTTATTTTTTGTAGTAATCTGGACTATTTATTAAGGTTTTTTTATTAAAAAAACGCAAATTTCAAAATGCGTGCTCAATTTTGATTATTTGAAAATAACAAAAGCGTGTGAAACATGACTTATAAAAATATTTTTCAGCAAAAATGAAGAAGAATGTTAGTAAATACCGTTTATCAATTCGCCTGTCGAGTTCCCCTTAACTAATGATGTGAGTTTTTAGTGAAGAGCTATTCTTATATGTTAAACTTTAACTGCTCAAAGCTATTCTTATATTTATTTGGGATATTACAGCGCGCAAAAAATAAACGCACCTTTAAATAACTTTTGATCTAATGGTTGGATCTTCAAGTTTACTTCTTCACGTTATTTCTTCACTTCTTATTCTTCATGGTTCAAAGGGGTGACCTCAAATATGCTAAATAATTAATGCAGACGATACTTCAAGCCAGTGGTTCCCAAATGGTGTGTGGTGGAGCCCTAGGGTTCCAGGAAAAAGTCATGGGTTCCATCATAGAGTTCCATGGCTGAAAAAAAATAGGAAATTGCTGCTTTAAGCTACAAAGCCAGACACAAAAATGTACGTTCTATTAATAACATTCTATTCATGAAATAAATGTATTCCCATTTAAATTCATAATATTTGTAAATAGAAGATTTATCAAAAAATAGAAGAAAAAAACCTCTTGCTCAACTTCGAGTTGCAGGTTTTGAAGCAAATATGTTACTAATTAGTCGTCAGAGCCAAGAGCGACAGAACTTATTTAGAATGTAAACTGCACTCAAATTTTAAAACGCGTTTTTCTCAGAATCGGTGAACTTTTATAATTTTTGGAGATAGGCACCTTTACATTTTAAGCGATTAAACACTTCATTGTTTAAATTGATTTGAAGGGAGTCCCGTATAACTAATCCGCTAAGTTTTCTCTGAAAATGAATTTTCTTCTGCATGCCCTCCATTGATTAGTTTATTAAAAAAATTACATTTCCTTTATGTCTTTTAAAATGTATACATATATATTTCTCTGAAAAAAAATAATAAAAATTCTGATGATTGATTAGGTGTTGTAAAAAAATTATTCAATCAACTTCACTCCCACCTCAAAGTTTTTAATTAGAAAAGCATTCTTCTTGCATTCTTCATAACAGATCTTTCGCATTTATCTTCCTGTCTTATATACAATGTTACAAAAAAATAATTGATCAATAATGTGTTTGCGTGATAGAAGAACATAAATCTTTCTTTTTCCCAATAAAAAGCAAAGATGTTTATTGTTTAGTCGTCGGGGTATTCTATTTATGAAATTCTACTCTATTTGTTTTCTTTTCAGGGAAAAACATTTCAATGAAAGAAATTGTCAGACGGATTGACAAAATCTGTGACTATAAAAAGTAAAATTAGGAAGTTTTTAAAATACTCAAAATAGCAATTTCTTTAACAAAACGATTCAAAAAAAGATTTTTGTAATTAAAAACACTGTAAAAAATAGTCTCAGTTTTGTCACAAAATATGGAATTTTATTTTAATTACGGTTTTAGACAAGTAAATGAAATAGTTAACTATTTTTCGCTACTTTTACTAAATTTAATTATCGAAAAATATGTATTAAGAAAAATATTTGAGAAGAAATTGATATTTGTTGCATAGTGTGACCTATTCCCTGTCTGCTAAACATATTAATAATTCTCGCCCAGAGCTCGCCTCGCTCTTTAACTCCTGGAAATGCTTTTGGAGGATTACTTAGCGATTCCAGGCATTGGTTTCTTATAGGCATTAGTCTTTTTCAGTGTGCATAATGGTACTCTTTTTGGAAATGAACTTAAAAAATATGCTGTATATGCATCTTTTAAAATCATTTTGTTTATATACATTTCCTTCAGATTATAATGCATTACTATTTTAATTCATAAGCATTTCAGTGCTCATTTGAAACAAATAATTCATACACAGTGAAGCAATTTGGTCAAAAATACCAGAATGTTGCAAAATTTTCTATTTTCCTAGCTCTATGGATACACAAAAAATCTTAGAATTTTTTTATAAGTGCTTCGGTAATGAGATTGGTAAAATGAACAAAAAAATAAGGTTTGAAATATATGTTAAAATTTGGTAAATGTGGCAAAGTTTAACAGTTTTATCATCATACTTTAGAGCATGGCATAAAAACTATTTATACAGTTAATTCACTTTTCTGTTTTGGACTCTTTTCTAAATGCGTGGTAAAAATTATAATTTTGAAAACCATATGAATGGAAAGATTACCGAATGAAAGATTTTAATGCTGTATATTTCATATTTTATTGCCAGAATAATGTTTTTTGTTCCATACCGTACGGTAATTTTTTTTAAAAAAAAAAAAGGTTTTTCTCCAAGTACTAGAATTTTCAAAACTGCCATCTTGATGTTTTTGAAATTTATTATAATGCTTTGTATTACTCCTAAACTATACTACAAATATCCTTTTCTCTAACAGTAAAAGGTTTTCGATGTTTTCCACTGTATTTAAATGCACATACGAATTATTTCTACCCCAAAAACTATTCCCGATGAGGATTATCCCAGGAAGCACCTTGTTTTCGTACCAGGATACAATAAAGAAACGATTGAGAACATCAACGTTATTGTACCGAACATACTTTATAAGTGTCTGTACATACTTTCATCTGTTTCAAAATTAAAAATTTGAACTTTAAAAAGTTGTAAATAGCAAAAATAATAATCATTATTAATGATATTAGAGAAACGATATTTAAAACATTAACAAGGAAAAGCAACATCTTCTGAAAAACACAACTTTTATAAATGAAGTTATTTTTCAATTTAATCATTAATTCTTTATCAGATTAAAAAAGCATTATTAAAAGCACAACGCATGAGTTATCTTTCTCTTAAATGGTTATGAAAAAAAGATTCTTGGTTGATTTATTATCCTGCACTTTTTAAATGAGAAATAAAGAGCAAAAAAGATGAATGACTCTAAGAACTGTTCTTTCTTTTTCTTTTTTTTTCTGTGTTCCAAAAGATGTGCACGTAATCTTAAGAATCATCTTCTAAAATACTTCCATGGTATGATGTTTGAAAAAGAAAAGATGGCTGTTACTTAGGAAGTTAATGAAAAAGGTATTGATTTCCGCTAAAGTTGCTACTAAAGAATTGTATAGTTTACTGAAAGACATTTTAGCATATTTTTGTTGCGTACCATACACCTTATAAGAAATAAGACTTGATTTTAATTTTAATGCATTTTACTTTTTTTACATAATTGCTTTGAAATTGAGGGCCAAGTTATAATTGCTTTATCTAATATTTTCAAATACACGATGAAAAATTTCTTTAATGAATGACGCTATTATATTGTACTTCAATTGATTTTATTATATTCTGTTGGATTACGATCTATTTTGCGAATCTATCCTACTTTATTTGATTTCATTATATTCTGTTCCATTACATTACATTTTTTCAATTCTATTCTTTATTTTTTTGAAGTTTATTTCATTTTATTCCATTCTTTCTGTTTATTTCTCTTTGATTCGTTCTGTTTATTTCTCTTTGATTTTATTAGATTCTATTAATTTCTATTTAGTTTTATTCTATTATATTTTTCTGCTCCATTCTATTCTATTTTATATGATTATATTAGATTCGAATCTCTTTTGTTATCTTTTACACAGAAGCTTAAGAGTCGTTTTTATCAAAAGTACTCCAATTATTTTGAACTTGAAAAGATGACTATTTCTGAGGAAGTTAATAGAAAGCACAATAATTTCCACTGGAGCTGATGCAAAAGAGTCGAAAACTGGAGATCGAGGAAGATATTTTAAATGGTTCTTTTTTTTTTTTTGCTTTTTTTTTTGCGTGCTGTACGTTTCAATAAAAAAATGCTTGATTTTAGTTTTATGATAGTTTACTATTATTTTCCTAATTGTTTTAAAAAGAAGGATAATTTATAATTGCTTTTCTAGTAATTTTAAATGCACGAAGTAATATTTTTTAAATGATTAATACTATTATCCTCCATTTTATCCTATTCTGTCACATTCAATTTGATTCTATTAAATTCTATTAGATTCTATTAAATTCTCTTTGATTCTATTAAATGCTTTTTAATTCTATTAAATTATTTTTGATTCTATTAAATTCTATTTGATTTTATTATATTCTGTTCTGATATTTTCTATTCTATTCTATTCTATTCTATTCTATTCTATTCTATTCTATTCTATTCTATTACATTTTACCCATTAGCTTAAGAGTCGTTTTTATCTGAAGTATTTCTATTAGTTTGAAGAAGAAAAGATGACTATTTCTGAGGAAGTTAATGAAAAAGTTATTGATTTCCCCTAAAGCTGCTGCGAAAGAGTCTCACTGGGTACTGATATACATTTTAGCATATTTTTGTTGCGCACCGTCTTATAAGAATTCGTTTTTGTGATTATTTTTTTTTTACAAAACTGCTTAAAACATGAGTGTCAAGTTGGAATTGCTTTTTTGACTAATTCAACTACACGAAGTTAATTTTTTAAATGATTGACAGTATATTCTATTTCCTTTTAGTTTATTATGCTCCGCTCCATTGCATTCTGCTTTGCATTTTCATTTTATTTTATTATAAAATTCATTCCATTTTATTCCATTTTGTTACATATAATTTGGCCCTTTTAAATTCTATTTGATTTTATTCGATTCTACTATAATCTATAATTTTCATTCCATTCTATTCTATGCTATTCTATTCTGTTTAATTCGTTTCCTTTCTATTCTATCATATTCTAATCCATTCTGTTACATTTCACACATAAACTTAAGAGTCGTTTTTATCAAAAATACTCTCTTTGTTTTGAAGAAGAAAAAATGACTATTTCTGAGGAATTTAAGGAAAAAGTTATTGATTTTCACTAAAGCTGCTGCAAATGAGTCTCATTATATACTGTTATACATTTTATCATACTTTTGTTGAGCACCCTTCGTTTTAAAATTATTCTTTCGTATGATAATTTACTTTTTTTGTAAAAAAAAAACTGCTTTAAAGTAATGCGAATAATTCATTATGTGCGAATAATTCAAATACACGAAGTTAGTTTATTTTAAATGACAGACACTATTACATTCTATTTAATTCTAGTTTATTATGCTCTGTCCCCTTACATTTTAATTTGTAATTTTATTCTCTATTAACTTAAAAATTATTCCATTTTATTCTATTCTGTTACAATTAGTTATACCCTATTAAATTCGATATAATCCTATTAAATTATGTTTCATTTTATTGGATTCTATTTTGATCTATTATAATCTATTTTTTTCATTCCCTTCTATTCTATGCTATTCTCTTCTATTTTATTTGATTCTTTTCTACTCTATTCTAGTCTAATCCATTCTGTTACATTATACACACAAGCTTAAGAGTCGTTTTTATCTAAAATACTTCCATTACTTTGAAGAAGAAAAGATGACTATTTCTGAGGAAGTTAATGAAAAAGTTATTGATTTCCACTAAAGCTGCTGCAAAAGAGTCGCACTGGGTACTGATAGGCATTTTAGCATATCTTAGTTGCGTGTCATATGTTTTTTTAGAAATAATGCTTGATTTTATTTTTGGGATTATTGTACCATTTAAAACATAAAGAATTGCTTTAAAATAAAAAAGAAAGGATTTATTAATTTTTAACGTAACTTCAAATATTTGTGTTAAATAAATTCAGTTATATTATTTTCTTGCTAACGGAAATGATAAACTTATTCAGAAAGTTCTATTAGACTCTGATAATTTCTTTTCAGATCGTTTCAATACCTCTTAGAGGAGAAAGCCTCCGAAGTCCTTAGTTATACAGCAAAGTATCAACCATATCTATCATCTGTAGTTATCTAACTCCAGTCACGGTATTTTATTTTATACAATTAAGAATTATTAAAAGATTTTTTTTGTTTTTATTTAAAAAATATTCTTCGATAATTTATTGAAAAAGAAGCTCAATTACTTTTTCATCGTTAACTTTGAAAGTTATTTTTAGCTTATCTAAATCGAAATAATAAAATTAATAAAACTTTTACTTTAGGTGTGTCTATTACTGTTAATAACGTTTTGTTTTAATAAATGTTGATTTTTTCTAGCTATAGAATAATGGTAACACTCACGGCCCATTTTAGTCCAATCTGGAATCTTTACTTTGATCATACTTGTACTTCAGTACTTCGACTGTTTTATTTGAATATGGTAAAATAATAACTATATTAATTGCTACTTAACCATTTTTCCAAGAAATTTTCCTCCGTGTTTTATAAAGGGGAAATCTAGGATAGATGTGACCATAGTTTTTTCAAATCAAGATAAAAATAGGGATAAGAGAAATGTCCATGCACATTTTAATTTCTTATGCACGTACTTAGAACATTTTGAGTAAGAACAATATGATATATTAAGAACAAAATATGAAGAAAAAAAATTTGAAAATAAATTTATAAGTGTTCATCTTTCTTGAATGGAAAAATGAAGTTAAAATTCGAAAAAATATATCTTACATATTGTTAACAATGACTCTAGCTTATGAAAAATAAGAGTTTTCATGAAAATTAAGCAAGATCCAATGTATATATCAAATCCATTACGTTTGAAAAAGCTTTATCACATTTTTGTCAAGAGTTTTCAAAGTTTGTACATGTTTCATGCACTTCATGTATCTTATCTAGTCATAATTTTTAGCTGAGGTGTAGTATATACTCTTCACCGCAGCCAATACACTGATCTTCGTTAAATTCTGAGCCTAAAATCAAACAATTTCTTCTTTTTATTGCGCGGAATCTATTGTTTTTCTTTCTTCTTGAGATTAGTTTTAAAAAAAAATTAATTCTGGGCTTATCACTTTCTTGTGTTTCTGTAATGGTAATTTCCTCTGTTTTTTAATACGTTGTGATGATGTTAAATCCGTAGATAACTATTAGGCACTTTTATACAAATTAAGATCCTATGATCTTTGATATGTCTATATTAAAGAAATACTGAAAGAAAACACAAATAATTAAGATCAAAAGGATAAAACTTCTTTGAAAAAACTTCTTTGAAAAAAACGCGCTAAAAAGCAGCAGAAATTTCAGAAAAAAGTATCAATACAAAACAAATGAAATAAAATAAAAATATGACCACCGAAGCCGACGTCTTCAGGGGGTACCGGCCCCGGTAGCCATTAAAAACAAAACCATTTCTATTTGAGGGAGAAGCAAAAGCTTAAAATATCTCCCTCAGTACCCCGATGGTTTTGTATAGAGGTCCAGGAAAAACAAGATACATTCAAAAGAATAAACAAATTACGAAAAGAAAATCAA
>NC_092211.1:43471165-43496509 GCF_043381705.1 Parasteatoda tepidariorum | reverse complement strand
GATTCTTGACCTGTGACTGTGAGTTTTTAATTTTCTGATGATTTTTATTGATTTTCTTTTCGTAATTTGTTTATTCTTTTGAATGTATCTTGTTTTTCCTGGACCTCTATACAAAACCATCGGGGTACTGAGGGAGATATTTTAAGCTTTTGCTTCTCCCTCAAATAGAAATGGTTTTGTTTTTAATGGCTACCGGGGCCGGTACCCCCTGAAGACGTCGGCTTCGGTGGTCATATTTTTATTTTATTTCATTTGTTTCTTGTATATTAAAGAAACGCTTTCATCACTCTTCGATTTTATGTGGCCATCTCTCATAAAATTGAAAATGAGATAGCAACCACCGAATATATTGCATCACTTCGAAATTATATTATTTTCCTTCTTACGGATGAATATTGAACTATATGGTTCATCTAGCGAAAAGAAGTATAACTCTTATATTTTTGAAAAACAATAAAATATTTAACTCTCGAAAAGTATTAGATCCTTAAATAAAATGAACATTAAAATTTTACATTCTTTTACTGTCACAAAAAGTAGCATTTTGTCTAAATTTATAAATATATTATACAATGATAATTGATTGATGAAGTTAAATTACATCCTTAGTGAATGCATCTGCTACAATCTATAAGCAAATATGCAAATATAGGATATATTACGTGGTTAAAAAAGTTCATTCGCTTCAAAAAATATGTAAATAGGAAGAAAGAGTCAACATGTTTCAAACGCTCAAAAATAGGCGCCTATTTTCAAGACTTGCCAAATGTAAATAAGAAGTAGCAGAAGGGATTTGAATTATAAAACGTAAAGTTGCCAACGAAAAGTGAAAAGAAATAAAATTAAAACACAGAACTAGAAAAACCGCAGTTGCCGGGAGATAAAAGATATCTTTTTTCTCTCGTTAGAAAATAATTGAACTTGACCCAACTTGTTGCTTTAGATTAACAATTACAGGTTTATACAATACTAATAATTTCGAATGTACAATTTGAGTTGTTCAACTTTGCCCCCAGTAGTAAGTTGACCAGTTTCACCTATTCAATTTGTTCAGATTTTTTTCCGATACGTTTAATTCCATTATCATGGAATGAATTTTATTTTATTTACAGTTTAGGAATTATCTTCATCTAGAGTGAAAAATAAAAATCTCATGGAATAAAAGATTGATGTTGCTTAAGAAGATAATAAGAAAGTTATTGCTTTCCTCTCAAGCTGTTCCTGAAGAGTAATATTGAGAACTGAAACACCTTTTTAGATTCTTTCTTCATGCATTGTGCCGAATTAGAAATGATTATGATTTTTCAGATTTATGTAAAATATTACGAAAATAATTACAATCAAATTAGAAAAATTTTGGTTATTTACTTGAATTATATCATTTATTAAGGGTAACTTTCCCAAAGCAAAAAATACTAAATTCCGGACTATCTAAGAGGTTCTTATGTTTTTGTTAGGATCCATTCTAATCTATTTTATTCTACTTCATTCGATTCTATTGTACTGCTTTGATTCTATTCCATTATATTCGATCCAATAAGGCATTTTTCATTTAGAATATTTTTTTCTATTTTTCTAAATTTTTTCACATACTATCCTAATAAGTGCGCCATTTATATCACTTATTGGTTTGTAGTTGGTGTTTGTATTTCAGAAAGTTCTTTTCTATTATATTAGAATTATGAAACTTCTAGCTTTTGTAAAAAACTATGCTTTATCCTTAAAGTTCGTAGTGATCATTTTACCTTTTTATTATTCCTACACAGTTAAAATTTTCATTCCAGAATTATGGTAAAATAACTGGCAGCTTTCTGTCCATACAATTAACCGTAAAGTTTACAGTAAAGAACATTTTTTTCCTTTGTGGTTTTTAAACCATTTACAAAAAGTATGGTTATAAAACCATGAATACGAAACTATGTTTTTTAACCATTTACAACTAGCATTTTTTAAAAACGTAAAAATAAATTTTTTTTTAACTAGACATAAGAGCTCGGCTTTTCATAAGGTAATGGGCACTAGAGAGAGCCGGTCACTGGAAATTCTTCATGCGTTGAAGGAATGGAAGAAATATTGTGGTGTCAACACTAGGACTCGAGCTCTAGTTCTGCCGGTCATGAGATTGACATATAAGCCCGCTCGGCTATGATATGTAAGCAGTTGCAAAGAACCAAGTAGCTTCAATAAGTGGTTCTAGTTGATGCGATAAAATTCTGGTTGTTTGGCAGTATAAGGTGAAAGCAGTTAATAAACTGTTTTTCTCAAACTTAACAGTTTAATTACCTTTTTTATGGTTATTTGATTGCGTTGATTAAATATAGTAAAATATCCATTCAATAAATTGTTATTTAACCTTTTTTTCCTAGAAATTTCTTACAGTGTGTACTGCAGAATTGCACTTGAGACAATAATGATCGATCTTTGTTGTGCCTTTTAATTTTCAACAAAAACCATCTGGAGGTGTACTAGTCTTAAAATAAATTCGAAATGATTTATACCAGCACGAAAGCGATAACAACCACGTTTTTCTTAAAAAAAGTGAAGTTAACCCATGATTCAAAGGAAGTTTTAATCCGTAACAAATACAATTTCTTCCAAACTGTCCATCTACTAAGCGAGTTTGAAATATGTCTTCACAATCTGAATTGAAAGCTGTATCTGACACAAATAAAGCTAAGGAAAGGAGCAGAAGTAAATTCTAATCAAATTTTTTCTGACAAAGAAAAGGATAAGTGAAAATAAAAATAAAAACTAGCGTATTTATTAATATGCAATTTAGTCAGTTAAGAAAAGCATCTTTTAACTAATATTACTCCTATATTCTGCATCAGTCTCATGAATAACTAAATCAATGCATGTTCCACCAAACCATCAATGTAGGCTGTTTGACAAGCTGTCATGATAAGTGGCGTTAATTAAAAATTAATTATAATTTTGAAAAAGAGAACTACTTCTGCTTTATTTCGATAGTAAGTGAATTGAAAAAGCGGTAATCTTGAAGATTACAGGTATAATATTCAAAATAAATGTGGTAAACATAGATGGTCAAGAAGGTCATATGTCACGCAACATAGAAGTATACTAAATACTGGATCAGTGACTAGAATTATGAAACACTGGGGTCATTAAAAGATAGTGTAATTAGCTAAAAGAGATGTTGAAACAATGCTATGTCTTGTGGCATTGGTAAAGTTTTTTTTTTTCCAATGCCAATGGCAGGCACTGAATTTGAATCGTATTGGTGAAGTTATACAGGGGAATGATGACGGTTCAGAATCCGGAGAGTTAGATATGTGAAA
Source organism: Parasteatoda tepidariorum (assembly GCF_043381705.1). Lineage (NCBI taxonomy): Eukaryota > Metazoa > Arthropoda > Arachnida > Araneae > Theridiidae > Parasteatoda > Parasteatoda tepidariorum. The sequence goes on along the minus strand of NC_092211.1, from coordinate 43,493,210 downwards.
ATGTTATGCAGAGTATTCCGTAGTACTATACCATGAAACCAGTATAGCATTTCCGAAACTGTTCAGCTTTCAAGTTAAAATCATGCATTGAACATCCAGTTCATCATAACTATGCGTCATCATCTTTTTAAATTTTGTTTTTATTATTTAAAATTATTCTATAAAAAAAAACTATAACAGTACATATTAAAAGACTTAAATAATAATAATAATATTCGTTTATCTAATTTTCACAGACAGGTACATTCTAACTATTATACCTGTCTACCTTAATTTCTATCAGAATCTCAAAAGCATTTTTTTTTTCAAATTCACCTTTTCAGAAAACTTTTTTTCAATAAAGCATACAAATGGTAAAGTGTACTTGGATTATAGAAGAAAGATTTTTTATTTAATTATATTAGTAAACTTTAATTAATTTTCTTGCATAATACGAAAGACAACATTTTCTGTTGTGGGGAAACAAGTTAAACTTTTTTCTAATATTTACGCTCGTCAACAGTATCAACAATTTAAAAAGCACTCCGCTAGCTCTGCCACAAAAAACTCACTCAATGATTAAAATTATGTACTTTTCTCAATAAAAATTACTTAATTAATAATTTTTTTAAAAATCCACCTTCATAATTTTATCAATTTTAAACAAATAAAACAAATAGGTTGGCACAGTAATAAATTTTGTTTCTTAAATAATTTCTTAATTCAGAGGAAAAAGAATAAATTACATAAGTCATTAATACTGCACCCGATTACTAGTTCGAAAATTGATAGTTTTTTTAAACCTTGTGCCAATCAGCATCAGCTTTAATGACTCATTTTTTATTTCGTCTGCAGACAAATCAATTAATTTTTTTAGAAAAAGTTACTAATTAAACTAACAAGATAAAACAAAATAGAATGTTGAAAAATTGTAAATAATAAAAAATGGATTATTTTTTCGTCCTCACAAAAAGTTTTATTTATGAAAAGCAAAACATTTTTCTTCATTTACGAATTAATATATATATATATTCAACTTTGCCCCCAGTAGTAAGTTGACCAGTTTCACCTATTCAATTTGTTCAGATTTTTTTCCGATACGTTTAATTCCATTATCATGGAATGAATTTTATTTTATTTACAGTTTAGGAATTATCTTCATCTAGAGTGAAAAATAAAAATCTCATGGAATAAAAGATTGATGTTGCTTAAGAAGATAATAAGAAAGTTATTGCTTTCCTCTCAAGCTGTTCCTGAAGAGTAATATTGAGAACTGAAACACCTTTTTAGATTCTTTCTTCATGCATTGTGCCGAATTAGAAATGATTATGATTTTTCAGATTTATGTAAAATATTACGAAAATAATTACAATCAAATTAGAAAAATTTTGGTTATTTACTTGAATTATATCATTTATTAAGGGTAACTTTCCCAAAGCAAAAAATACTAAATTCCGGACTATCTAAGAGGTTCTTATGTTTTTGTTAGGATCCATTCTAATCTATTTTATTCTACTTCATTCGATTCTATTGTACTGCTTTGATTCTATTCCATTATATTCGATCCAATAAGGCATTTTTCATTTAGAATATTTTTTTCTATTTTTCTAAATTTTTTCACATACTATCCTAATAAGTGCGCCATTTATATCACTTATTGGTTTGTAGTTGGTGTTTGTATTTCAGAAAGTTCTTTTCTATTATATTAGAATTATGAAACTTCTAGCTTTTGTAAAAAACTATGCTTTATCCTTAAAGTTCGTAGTGATCATTTTACCTTTTTATTATTCCTACACAGTTAAAATTTTCATTCCAGAATTATGGTAAAATAACTGGCAGCTTTCTGTCCATACAATTAACCGTAAAGTTTACAGTAAAGAACATTTTTTTCCTTTGTGGTTTTTAAACCATTTACAAAAAGTATGGTTATAAAACCATGAATACGAAACTATGTTTTTTAACCATTTACAACTAGCATTTTTTAAAAACGTAAAAATAAATTTTTTTTTAACTAGACATAAGAGCTCGGCTTTTCATAAGGTAATGGGCACTAGAGAGAGCCGGTCACTGGAAATTCTTCATGCGTTGAAGGAATGGAAGAAATATTGTGGTGTCAACACTAGGACTCGAGCTCTAGTTCTGCCGGTCATGAGATTGACATATAAGCCCGCTCGGCTATGATATGTAAGCAGTTGCAAAGAACCAAGTAGCTTCAATAAGTGGTTCTAGTTGATGCGATAAAATTCTGGTTGTTTGGCAGTATAAGGTGAAAGCAGTTAATAAACTGTTTTTCTCAAACTTAACAGTTTAATTACCTTTTTTATGGTTATTTGATTGCGTTGATTAAATATAGTAAAATATCCATTCAATAAATTGTTATTTAACCTTTTTTTCCTAGAAATTTCTTACAGTGTGTACTGCAGAATTGCACTTGAGACAATAATGATCGATCTTTGTTGTGCCTTTTAATTTTCAACAAAAACCATCTGGAGGTGTACTAGTCTTAAAATAAATTCGAAATGATTTATACCAGCACGAAAGCGATAACAACCACGTTTTTCTTAAAAAAAGTGAAGTTAACCCATGATTCAAAGGAAGTTTTAATCCGTAACAAATACAATTTCTTCCAAACTGTCCATCTACTAAGCGAGTTTGAAATATGTCTTCACAATCTGAATTGAAAGCTGTATCTGACACAAATAAAGCTAAGGAAAGGAGCAGAAGTAAATTCTAATCAAATTTTTTCTGACAAAGAAAAGGATAAGTGAAAATAAAAATAAAAACTAGCGTATTTATTAATATGCAATTTAGTCAGTTAAGAAAAGCATCTTTTAACTAATATTACTCCTATATTCTGCATCAGTCTCATGAATAACTAAATCAATGCATGTTCCACCAAACCANTATATATATATATATTGAAAAGTAGCAAAATTTTACAGTGTTGCTATTATACTTTCTGACACATATTGAATAGAAATATGCTGTACTTAAATCACAAATTAATATATTTTAAATATGCTAATACATAAAAGCAATAAAACGATATACTTTAATTGCATAATTCTTAGTAACATGTTGTTTTAATTATTAACATTCCGAATGCCATTATTAGGTCTGAAACATACATTATAATCTATTTTACTATTAATGTTGCCAACTGTAAGTGAAATTTAATTTATATAATTTTTAATTAAATTTAATAATCATGATAACTTAAGAATTAACATAATTTAATGATAACAGCAGTCTGCTATGGGAATCAACGCCATTTTAAGACAGACAGTGCGTTTCTCATTTTTTTTCAGTGGAGCCATCTATGGTGAAGAATACGACTTTCCACCAAGCCTACGCCACTGCTTGTTTTACAGGAATGATCCATTCATGCTCCAGTTATTCATCCTCAGATTGAAATTTTGACCTGAACCAGGGAACGATCAATCTCCAATTTATTACCATAGAGGTATTGACTTGTTGTTGGAACTTGGAGGACTTTGTTACTCCGACAGATTTAACGCGCACCATTAAATGCAAGAAGATTCGTACTCACAAACGTAATCCCAACTTTTTACCAACCAAACTTTCCCGGTCCCGTAATTTAACAACTTATCTTATTTAATTACTTTAATAACTTATTAATAACTTATCTTATTAATTGTAAATATTCGTTTAAAATAACAGTTTCTTTTGCACCAAACTTAATTTTAATACAAAGAAGAAATTTGCTGATATGAAGTGTGTGCAAAACTTCTAAAATTATTTTAAGAATTAATAAAAGACGAATAATAATCAAGAAAACTTAGTTGGTAAAACTAGTACTAAAATCCAAATTTTCACTCACGTATCTTTACAACTACTAGAACATTATTATCAAGAGGATTTATAGATTACTTACATGGGGAATCGGCTGTGCTTTAGTACTTTAGAATTCAAATATTGAAAGCAACCTGAAATGGAGATATACAATTTATAGGTTATGCAAATTTTTATTTTCTGTATACAGCTTTTATTGCCACTTTTATGAAAGAGTTATCTATAAGATTTTTATGGTATTTCAGAATTTTACAAATTATTTTCACCTGCAGCTTTGCACAGCTGTAAAAAGCAAATTAGTAACAATAAATGTATTTTATTATTTAATATTTTTATCAATAAATGTATTCTATTATTTAATATTTATATCAATAAATGTATTTTATAATTTAGTAACAATAAATGATTTATAAAATTACTATACTTTATTAAAACAATAAAAATCTTTTTGTCATTTTACATTTAAAATGTCTCCTTACTTATTTTATATTTATGTATTTAAAGATTCATTTTTTTTCTCTGAATATATATTCGGAAATTCACTGTATCATATTCAATCAAAAATAATATAATTTTATTTTAAGGCGTAATTAACATAACGTATACACAGTGAAACATTCTGGAGAATTTTTCGCACTGTGCGCTAAAGACATCTCTGGTAAAGAAAGTCAAAATTCTGAATAATGAAACCAGAATATAAGAGTTTCATAAACAATTTATTTTGGTAATTTTTCAGTTCAGATGTTAACGGTTTACTGAAATTCTGGTTTTCAAAATTATAGTTCTTTTATTACTACACATTTAGTAAAAAATACAAAACTTAACAGTAAATTTAACCGTGTTAATGATTTTTGTGTCATGATCAAAAGTATCATCATTACATTACCACATTTTATCACATATTATAAAATCATACCTTATTGTCAATTCCACCAAAATCATTACAAAGCGCTTCAGTAAAATCTCAGTGTTTTTTTGATGTTTCTTTATAGCCTGAAACACGGTACATTTTACCATATTTTGACCATACTTTTTTCTCAGTGCTCAATCGTTTTTTTTTCTTCTTCTTTTTTAAGAAAAATAAAATTAATTTCGAAGCTAGAAAATTCCAAATTATTTGGTACAAGTTAAATCCAAGTTATTACAAGCCGAACAAAGAATATCAAAATGACTCCTTCAATAGTTCAAGATTCAGAAAAAAGGCCATTAATACCGATCAGAAAAAGGCGGAGATAATTAAAAGAACGCTAAATCTGTCGTTTCCTAACAGACGCTTTAGCTAAACTATTAACCTCTTTGGCTTGATTCCATTTATATACAACACACGACTTTCACACTATTAGCTCAATAAAATAAACAAAAACTCATAATTTAAAAACCGCACCTAGTCCACATAACACAATTCTGAACTCACAAAAATCAGTGGCAACAGTTACTTTTATTTAATATAGCAAGAAAGAAAACGGTTAGAAAACACTTGGAAATTATTTTTCATAACTTAAAAAATTTAACTTACAGGTTTGAAATATTCAAAAACAAATTTAACAAAATTCTTTACAAATTCAATCTTACGTATCCTTTTTAAATGCGTAAATGAAGTTCATAATTTAAAGAAAATAGCAATCATAAATATATCTTTCTGTATAAAAAGTTAGAAATGCATGAGTTCAATTTGTTGCTTGCTGTGTTTGGGTATTTCAATGTGACCACTCTTAATATATATTTATTAGAATCTTCGTCAAAAGTGAAATTAGAACAATATATGCACGTTAAAGATCACGAATTAATAAAAGCGGTGAATAAGCAAAACAGCTATTAAAATCTTTTAAAACACTGCTGAGGAATATGAGACTTATTCAATCATATATTATTTGGTTACCTAGAAAATTTGAAAGGCGATAAATAGAGACACGTTCAAGTTTTATTAAATTCAGCATTTAAATTAATCAGGTTTTATTTTCAGTCTTGTCTTTCTTAGCAGTAAATTTTTAAATTTTGATAGTTTCTCTGTTATATCATCGGTCAAATATTATTTTGCAAATCCATCTTCTTCTTAAATATATTTTGGTAAGTATGCTGAAAATATGTATTAGGGGCAATAATTGCCCAAATACCCCACTGTATTTTCATTTACACAAAATTTTTAGTAGTAGTTTTTAATCTAGTAGTTTTAGTATTTTTTAGTGTTAGATTTAGCATTAGATTAAAAGTAGTAGATTTAGTAGTAGATTTTTAGTAGTGGTAGATATTAAGTAAAATCGCTTATATTAAGAATTATTTTAATTTAGTAGTTTTGATAGTGTTTAATAGTATGTTTATTAGTAAATTTAAATAGTGAATTTTTAAATTTTAATAGTTTTTCTCTTCTATCATTAATTGAATATTAATTCGCAAATCGAAATCTGTTTTTCTTCTTTTTAATTTATTTTGGCAAGGATGCTGAAAGCATGTATTAGATGCAATAATTACAATAATAGCAGATTGTATTTTTATTTACGCAAGAGAATTTTCTGATATAATCATTTATATTTTTAATAGTAAATTTTAATTCAGTAATTTTTGTAGTTTTTAGTAGTAGATTTAGCAATAGATTTTAAGAATAATGAAATTGCTTATATTTTTAATAGTCGATTTTATTTAGTAGTATTAGTAGTGTTTAAAACTATATTTAGTACTAAATTTAAGTAGTGTATTTTTAAATTTCAATAGCTTTACAGTTCTATCATTCATTGAATATCAACTATCAAATCGAAGTCTGTTTTTTATTTGAACTTATTTAGGCAATTATGCCGAAAATATGTCTTTGTGGAAATAATTACAAAAATATTCGACATGCATTTTTATTTGCTCAAGATGATTATGTATCTAATAAAATTGTTCAAAACCATAAAATATTTCTTTATACAAAAATATTATTTGCTTTCATATACAAGTACTATTACAAAATGAATAAACTATTGTGCAATTTATTTATATCGTATCTCTTTTTACCACTTGATTGATTCAAAAATATTTGTTTCATTTCAAAAGTGACAGTTTGAATCCAACATTTTTAAAGTGAAAAATATCTTATTTTCCTAAGACTATAAAAGTAAACTTGATATACGAGCCTGTCATTCAAAGTGAGAAACCCAACTCAAAATATATAGTTTAAATGTATAAGATATATCTATTTTTTTCCATGATCATATGTCACAAAGTAATTTTAGTTATTTTTCACAAATAAATTTACTTTCAAAGCATAGTATTTGAGTGACAATAGTGACAAAAAAAGTTTTTTCTAAAAATGAAATGAACAATGCCTTTAGGAAATCCATTGCTTTTAATGAATTGGAATGTATGTAAAAGTCAAAACAAATTATGAAAATAGCAGTAAAAAATGTCAACTTTATTCGATCATTAAAATACCTTTAAAAGTAGTATATAAGAAATATAATTAGTGAAATGATGCAACAGAAAAACAAGGAATTAGATAGAATTAGATAGATTTTTCTAAGCAAATCAAGATATTTTTGCATATGGTTATAAAATCCGTTTATCCTAAGATAATTACGTGTCTAAAATAGTTTTTAATTATCAAACAATATTTCTTTTAATTTAGAAATTTTAAAGAGACTGAAAAGTAAAGTATTCAAATATCTATCTCATTTTAAAGCTTATATAGTTTAAAGTGACAAAATACAAGATTTGAATTAAATCGGTTAAATAGTTCTGGAGAAGCAAAATTTTAAATATTTGACTACTTTAAGAGAGCGAGTTACTTGAAAGGTGAAAATGACATTAAGTGGCTCAAAATTTTGGCTGCTATTCGGCCTATACTATAAAAACTACAATTTTTTCCCAATTACGGCAACCACGCCCACATAATTTGGGACTCAGGATTTCAACTCTGTCAGACAAGAAAACTTATTTATTCAGAAAAATAACCTTTTTCATAACTTAAAATAACATGTCCAGTGCATACTTAAAGTCAGAACCTTGAAACAATACGTTAAGATACGATCATTAAGTCAAAAGTTATGAAGGGTTAGCATTTTCTTTTTTCATTTTACACACTGTGCAACGTATCAAATTGTTACTCAATTACGACAGTCATTTTTGTTCGATTTTCTCACGTGATGGTGCATGAGGTTTGATTTAATGTTTGATTAATATGAGTTTGAAACCAAGGTGAGGGGAACACTATAAATTGCACAGATAATTCAGTCGAGCTTGGTGATAGTTCAAATGAGTTTGACACTTTCAATCTCGATTTAGTGTAGTTTAGATTTAGTTGAATGTTTGTTAGGCACTCGAGCATTTTACTGTTTACACCTAAATCGTGTTCAAAGTAGAGTAACGAAGCACCCTATATTTAAGAAAAAAGTATGGTTAAAAACTACCAGAATATGGTAAAATTTAGTATGTTTTCGGTTCCAAGGAAACACAAAAAAATTGCTAATTTTTACCGATATGCTTCGGTAATAATTTTGGAATAGTTAACAATAAATGCTGTTTTTTAATGTGCGCTAAAATTGGGTAAATGTGGTAAAATTTGGTAATTCGATCATATTATTTTGAAGTATGGCACAAAAATTATTAAGTCGCGTAAATTTATTCTTCAGTTTTGTATTTTTAGTAAAGGTATGGATTTAAGAACTTTAATTTGGAAAACCAGAATTTCCAGTAAACCGTCACCATATAAACAATTTCAATACAGTATATTTTTGTCTTCTAACCTGAATTATGTTTTTTTTACCAGAAATATCCTTACTATAGAATACGGTTGAAGTAGTGTACAGTATTTTTTTTTTTAAAAATAAGATGTTCGTTATTAGGTCACCTATGAATTTTTCTAGATTTCAGATCATTTGAGACTGAAAAAGGAATAAAAACAAATTGAACAGTATAAAATAAAATATATTTTAACAATATATTGTATTTTAACAATATACAATAGTATGTTGGTATCCTACATACATTAAACAATGTTAGATTTGCAACGAAAAGAAAATTATTTTGGAACATTCTTATATCATTTCAAAATTTATCGTACCAAAAATGTCAAACATGGAATAAAAATAATAAGCCTAAAATTATTTTGAGCAGCTTTAATTTTGTTTATTAAAAGGAAAGTTTTCGAACTACAATAAATTGTAACATTAAAAAATACGCATTAAAGAATGCAAAATTTTCAGTTAAAGGAAGATTATTTTGGAACATTTTTGTGTTATTTCAAAATGTAGCATGTCAAATACATTGTAACAAATGTAAAATAAAAAAAATTAATGAAATTGTGTTAAGTTGGTTTAACTTCCAACTTTCAAACTCGACTTTTCGATTCAATGAATAATTTCAGGAACGTGTCATTGCTAAATATAATTATCACGTGCTAACTTTCCATAAATATCATACTTTCCATGAGTTTCTTCGAAGTTCTTTTCAAACGATTTCTCAACTAATTCCGAATTCAGGGGATACACGCATCAGATCTTCTCTAGCATTTTCCTACCATATAATTTTAAAATATGCATTTTTTCGACTAAAGCTACCTACTTCTTTACTTGCGTGAATGATTTAGGTAGGAAAACTAATTTGGAATTTATATCGAAAATGTGGTTTATTTTAAAGAAACCACGAATTTCAAATTTATTTCTAGATTTATTTCTAAATTTATTCTGGGTGTAATTTAGTATCGGTTTGATACGAATGAAGTATAATAGGTAAATTTTCTCTCGAATTCCACAATGTAACATCAAATCTATATGAGTCTATGACGCAGAACTGCAGGGATATATATGCGTGTCGCGATATCATGAATAAATAAAAAATGCATTTTTATTTTAAAATCGTACGATAAAATTTGTTTTTCCATCTTTATGTCCTGTTTACGTATTTTTCATTTTTGCATTAGACAAGTATTGGTCAAATATTTGCTAAATATTTGACCAATTTTAACTATAATTATTTTATTTTTTGGTAAGAAGAAATATTTGTGTTTGTACTTATAATTGTGCTTGTTTTGGAACATAATTGTACTCAAAATTTTAACAATAAAATTAAATTTCATTTCGATGGCTCCGACTCGACGGACCAGATGTGGGGGGGAAACTAACATGAATTAAACTAACATGAGCTATCGAATAATGAAATAAAACTGAATTGCCAAAAAAAAACTTTTTATTAAAAACTTTAAAATAAAAACAGACCTAGCGCATACTGAAATTTCCAAAATAGCTGGGAAAAGGAACTATGCTCCCAGAAGCTCGCATGAAAACTAAAGTTATTAAAATAAAATAAAACCTCGAAGAATTCGACGATTGAATTCTCTTGGTAAGCACGCTATACGAAATCGCTAATCCAACTGACAAGCAGACAAAATATTCCAATTAACAAGAGTTTCAGAGCTCACGCGCTACAAAACAACAAATAACGAATTAGAAAAGATTTCTTCTAACAAGTTATTGTTAAAGTATTAATCTACAACTGAACATAATGTATTAGAAATCTTTTAAATATTTGATAGATCATCGTACGAAATTCTGACAAATTTTTTTTATTCTTGTTTGCAACTATATTATTTTTTGTAAAAGGCGTAACAGGGTTATTAGTCCATATTATATGAGATACAAATTAAGTAAAAAAGTAACACAGAGAGAGTTTTTTAAAAATAAGGGTAACTGGTAACAGCACCATCGAGAATTCTATAAAGCTATCGAATGAAATAAACGAGAGATGGGAATTTCATAGGAAAAGAAAATCATCTGATAAAACTACGGTTCCATACGGCTCATTTAAAGAGCCGTACTGTTTTGTAAGCATGGTTTTTAGCCATAATTGTTGTAAACAGTTTCCTCCTTCCCCTTCAACATATGAGAAGTTTCTAGTGTCATGCACTACCCAATTTGTGATCCTGGGCTATTAGAATGCAATATTCTCATTCACGTGTAGATGGCAGCACCAAGCTCCTAAGTGATCTTCAATGTCCAGTTAAATTTTTTTCATTGCGGTTTTGAAACCATGTTTGTTCTAAAGGGCTATAAAACTGTACGGTCTGTATTTACAGTTTTCTAGCCATGCGAGTTGTAAACGGTTTCAAGACCATAAAGGTAAAAAATGTTCTTTACCCCAAAGTTGGATGGACAGACTGATGTCGGTTGTTTTATCATAATTTCAGAATAAAAATTCTAACAATATATAGCCACGAAAAGAGAAAACCATTTATTCTCCTTCTAAAAGTTAAATTCATTTTACTTTTTTATATTTCTTAACGATTGAATAATTTTATATCGCTGCTTAAATTATGATCACATGTGTTCGAAAAATGAATATCGTTACATTTTTGGTGTTTAATTTAACCTGATTTCTAAACTTCAGAGAAAGAAAAATGTAGATAAAAAAATTCATCTTGCAATTTCATTTTTACTTCTAAGCATCAATGCACATTATGTGGGTCATTTAAACCACCGGGTTTCGTATTTATTTAGTTTACTTTAGCTTTATTCTTCATGTTTCGGAAAACTTGTAAACTGTAAGAGTAGCAGTAGGCCCAAGTTATATATCAATTAGTAATTCGACAAATTCTTTTAAATTAGCTCTTAAATTGAAAAGTGTTGTAAATAACCCTGAAAATTTAACTGAAATATCTCACATGCAGTTGTGGCGTTGTTTCCATTTTTTGAAATTAAAACCAAAATTTCTTTTTAAAATGGCTATTATGGATGTTTTCTTTATTTCATAAAATAAATTTTCCAGAAAAAAATAGTTTTCAACAAAACAAATACTCCAGTAAAATAAAAAGTTAATAACTATTAATTCAGTAAGTATCTTAATAGTAATCGATAATTGATACTATACAGTGAAATAAAAGAACTTAATATTTACTTAAATGATATTGTTAAATGTGTAAAAATAATCATTGTTTCCTCAAGTTGTAACTTTACGCTGTTTAATAAAATATGATACATTTAGACATTGTTTAATCTGATTTTTTTGTAAATCAATATTATGCAAAATGTCAAAATAAGAAATCTTAATATCATTCCTTGATATCCTCCTGAATTTAAATAAAAAGATTCATTGCAAATTGAATTCAAGAACATCTTTAGAAATGTTTCAAACTTATTAGCTACAATGTACTCCAATTTAAGAGCGTCTCAAACAGCAATCTCCAGATTGTCAAGTGGGCACACTAATAGTCTCTCGTACTTTGAAAGAAGAAAGACTTATGCAGTCTGCTCCAAATGTAAAGCCCAGCAGCCCTCTGCCGAACATATCCTTGACTGCTTGGGCCTTTCCAAGGAGGACTTATACGCTACTCCACTTCTTGTCATCGACTTTTTGAGGGTCAACAACCTATTGGATCTTGTCTGACTCCGTCAGACAATTGGAGGATAAGGAACAACAAACAACAACAACAACTCCAATTTATCAAAAGCTAAATGAAATCTAGTATTTAAGAATGTTTCTTAATATTTTGTTACACACTTTTAAGGATGATAGGATAGTAAGGATAATAAAGCTGATACAATGCACTAAGATATTTTATCAAATAGCAAACAACAAACACCTGAAAAAACTGACAAATAATGTTTTTCTACATGACAAGTATATACACTTTGCAAAATTGGAAATTCAATTGAAATATTATTCTAATTCGCACTCTTATTTCGAAAACAAAAATTTAAATCTAACTGGCATTCAAACACTCCTTTTGAAAGATCTCAAATTTGAAAATTCACTAAATAAATGCATTTAATGCCTCCGAGCTTTGAACAATAGCCTGATTTTGCTCTTTTACGAGAGCTTTATTTTTCGTATTTTTATTCCGGAGAAAACGTACGTTTCCATAAAACGCCAGAGAAAATGCCAAAAAATATCTGCAGGGATTCATTTTAGAGATTCAAATGTTTTGTTGTAAATTTCATTTTGTTTACCTTTATCACAGCTGACTGAAATAAAATTTTATTTTACAGGGGTTAAAAAATTATCTCGATATATTCATTGAAAGAACGACTCACATTTAGTAATAAAACTTTTTTTCCATTATTTAAATATTTTAAATTGCATTTCAGAGTATTTATTTATTAGAAGCAAGCATCGCAAACGACATTTATACTGGTATCAAAAACTTATGAAAATACTCGTTTTGTGTATTTAATTTGAAAGTGAATGAAAATATAGGGGAGAGTCGGGTAGCCCCGTCCATTTAAGGAGTATTGCTTATATTTCTGTATAATATTGAGTAATAATCAATATTTTTGTATGTTTCTATTGTTTTATCATCTAATTAAATAATGCAAAAGGAATAAACCAAAAAAAGAATAGTTTAACTTTAAAAAATAGAAATTTTAAAAAATATGTTTTTCAGCTGTTTTCAAAATGAGTCGGGTAGCCCAGCCCAGTTACAAAAATTATGTTTTTCGACTGTTTTTGCAGGTGTAAATGAAAATGACCAATGTATTGACAATAGATAAACCTCATTTATCATTTTTATCACAAATACTTGAGTATTATTTGAGTATATCAAATACTTGAGTATATCACAAATATTTTATCATAAATACTTGAAACTTTGAAAATAATCTTTTTGTAATATAACAATTAATGTCCGATGGCCCATTGACTTGAAAAAATATTCTATACATATGAAATTGATAGTGGGTGGGGGTACCCGACACTCCCATAAACAAGGAATATGGTGGAGTTGTGCATCAAACAGTTTCCAGGCAAAAATGGAAATGTACATGAATCCAACCCTTGCCATGATTTTTAACAAAGTACATTTAGCAGAAATGTCTCTTCGCCTTGAAAATGATAGACTAGAGAGTAGTATGGTACTATACAGTAGAAAGTACTATAAAGTACGATACTATAAGTTATAGAGAGAATGCGCAGTATGGGTTTCACGCAGTATGGGAGTAGTATTAAAGTAAAACGGTACTGTAGACGTCATGTGGACAAGTATCGAAATAGTAATAACAATGAAATTGGGTAAGAAATCTGTCTATCCGATGCAATGCATCAATGACTTACGCCACAAAAAATCTATGCATGGGGACATCCTTCCAGTTAAGTTCTCGATCAAAGAATTGAGGAGAAAGAGCCAGACACTGAGAAGCCCTCTCTTTTCAGCACATGTAGCGACCAAGTATGAAGATTCAAACCCAGCAACTAGTCTGTTAAAATACTTCCAAACATTCTCCTTCAGATTTAAATATGAAGATCTGAATGTTCAATCCAACGGTGAATATCTTCACTAGATTTATTGATCAGTTGAAAGATTGATTAATAAAGTCATAAATTCAAAAAAATCAATAATTAATTATATTAAAAATCATGCTCATTATTCATTTAAATTGCAGTCATTTTTTTCCAGTGCCCACCTTTCGTCATACAGGCACCTGAGGAGCAGATTTGTTGACTACCATATTACCAACGTTACCAGGGCCAACGTTGCTCCCACAGTAAGGACAGATAGTACTGAGAAGGAAAGAACATCCATGCATTGCCTGAGATTGAAACCTTTCTGATGCAAGGCCAATTCCTTGACCCCTACAAAGGCCGGTCGGCTCAAATTGGGATCAAATATATGACATTTTACTTGCATGTTTAATAATATTTGTACTTAAGAACAGTAGTGACCGGAAAATAAGTCACAGCTTTTTTCTGATGAATTTCGAGAGTATAAGAAGAAAGGGAAAATATATTATGTATTTCCAGTTACCTCAACGTATATCTATAAAAATTTGGCCCACATATATTTATTGAACTATATGTTAAAATTGAAAACTTACTATTTTTACCCGACTATAAGATTAGGTACAGAGGAAGACGTCGCATTTGATATTTAAGCTGTGTAAATTGAACTGTTACTCGTAATATTTAAGCACCGGGATAACCTGGTCGGTAGGGCACTGGGCCCATGTCCGAGAGTTCGTGTGTTCGAACCCCGCCGGCCGAAGACTCCCCGTGTGGTAAAGTGACTGATGCACGTTAAATTTGTCGAGTCGTAAAAGTCCTCCATGTTCCCATAACAAATAAATACCTCTGGGGGCACTGGGTTGGAGATCGATCGTTCTCTGATTCAGGTCAAAACTACGATCGGTAGATGAATGAATGGGTCCGCCAAATAAACGGGTGTGATGTATGGTGTGGTGGAAGTCGAATTCTTGGCCATAGATGGCGCCACACCGAGGGAAAAGATCTGTTTAGGCCCATGAAAGCTGATTCCAAAAAAAAACGAACTTCAAGGCAAACAGTAACAGGAAAGCCTGTTTTCACTGTGAAATAACTGTCAATGATTATTTTAGGAATAACTCAATATAAACGTCATTCCTCCTTGACCTTCATATATTATTGGAATATTTTAACAATTCAAAAAGAAAACACAATTATTATACAAAAAAAATATATTTAATAAAGGTAAAACATTTTTCACATTTTCTCACATAAAAGACTCACTTAAATAAGGTGAAATATCAATGCACATTATGACTAATGTCTCTGGAGAATTGAGCATCTTGACATTTTTAAATTAGTTCTGTCTGCCACATGTTTTGCATGTGAATTATGTAGCCTTTTCTCTGCTCTTATATTTTGATTAGCAAATTTGCATTAGTAATTAAAGATTAAATGCGATCTTGGAAAAAATTGCGTACGTATTTTCAATCTGCTTAGTTTTTAGTTTAATCCAGCCTTTAATTTAAACTTTATGCCCGTAACTATAGTTTATAAATACTCCATCATTTTTTAATTAATTGTAGATAAAAATATCCCTTGTAACTTTAATCGTAAGGAAGTTGAAGGAACTAAATTTTACATCTTATCTATGATTAATTATTCTGTGACTAAAAGAAAGTAAACTAACAAGTCTTTTCTTGACAATTTGTAATAAAAGATGCTGAAATACAATACATTATAAAGAAAATTTTGAATTATGCAGTTCATATTTATAATTATTGCTCACGATGATTTGGAAACATTTCAAAGTATTTAAAAATGTTACGAAAATATATTGTTTAGTACGATAATTGGAAAATGTTTTCCATTTTAAATCCCTTATTAAAATTTTAAAAAAGCATAGTTATTATTATACTTAACTTTAATCCATTATTGACTAACTATTACTTATAACAAAACAAGCATTAAAAACATTAAAGCATTGTACTCGTATGTAAATTAACAAAAAATGGTAATTAAAATCAAATAAAATCAAAAATTAATTTAAGCAACTTATTTGATTTATATTTTTTATATAAAGATAAATAATTTGTATAATTTTAAATCATAAATATGTTAAAATGATTTTAATTCAGACTGTATAAAATCTTCCACTTTTTTACAAATTTTAAAGAGCTTATCATTTTATTCTTTGGATTTTAATGAATTTTAACTTTTTTCGGATCTTTGGTTACATTTTAATAATTCGGAACATAATGCATTTTATTTATTTTTTTTTTACTTTCAAACATTATCTTTATATTTTTAAGCTATAAGTATTATTTATTTTATTATAATTATAGTGATAGCAATCTGAAATTTCTTTTCATTAATGATTATTTATTAGACACAAGTATCAACCTAAGGGATGGTATTGAAATTAAATTGTAATCATAAACTACGTTTTTTTCAGAATATATCAAAAAAGCCAATTTTTTTTCGATCTAACAAGTATTTCTTGCGATCCGTTTTAAAGAATTTGCTGCAATTGAAAATGAATGAAACGCATTTATGATACTTTTCTACTTTTACGAAACAAAAATGAAATGGTTTATTTTGTACTGTGGAAAAGCAAAAATATTACCACTTTTGAGAGAAAATAAAAACGCTTGGTTCTTTGATAAAATTTTAAAAGTTGCATGCTAAATGTAACGTAAGGAAAAGATTTGACCATTATGAAAAATATCAATTGGAAATTCAAAGTTAAGACAAGGAAAATTTTTTCCATTCTTAATGTTACAAAAGCTGTATGTTAAATGCTTTGAAATAATTTCAGGATAATAAGTAGATGATGTAGCAAAGGATCTAACCAGGGTAAAAAATACCAACTGGAAATTCAAAGCTAAAACAAGTTTAGTTTTCTTCAATCGTAATGTCACAAAAATTACATGCTAAGTACTTTGAAAATATTTCATGATAATGGGTAGAGGATGCATCATAAGAATTAATCATTATGAAAATTATCAACAAGAAATTCAAGACTAAGAACAAGAAAAGTAACAAAATCTTTGTTCATGAAGAGAAGGCGCACAGTGGGCTTTAATCATAAGAGAAGGCAAAGGATGTCATGAGTACCCTTAACGAATCACATTAATCATCATGAGCCTGAAAAATAAAGATGGTGTACCTTCAAAACTGAAAAATAAACCGTAACATTTATCATTAAGATTATATAAAAGGTGATCTGCAATGACACCCCTTAATGTTGTTGTCGTTTGACTAGTGCCGAAAGGTACAAGTGAAATGGGACCAAAGGCATGGGAAATGGGACCACATCTTCGTCTTTTTCGGAATAAAGGGTGTCATGGCAGCAGTAGAGGTCGATGTTGAAGAGGGTCGAGGCAAAAGAGACACAGCTGAAGAGATGCCTCTGATCCAGCTGAGCTCCTGGGCAGTGCCTGCAATCTGCGTAGGTTCTTCGCATGATCTTCATACCTCGCATGTGCCCCGTCCGCAATCTGCTGATGGTAATGGTGATTTCATGGTAAGGATTATGACACCCCTTAATATATATTTTGAAGGACTTGTAAAAGTGAAATATACGATTTACGTGCCACAGGTTAATATTTAGATGGACTATACAATATCTCGAAATCTGCGAAAAATGCCAAGTAGGGATGAAAGATATCAAAAGCAGTTAATAAAATAAAATCAATGGGTATAAAACAAAGAAAATTAAAAGAGATATAACAGAAAGTTAACTTATTTCACAATTAAATCAATACACGATTAAATAATGTATGAATAAATTAAAACTATTGGGTCAAATTACATTTATTACTTCTGAGATTAATTCAAGAAATGGAAACCAATTATTGATCAATACAAAAAACCTCAGAGATTAGATGTAAGATCAGAATTGAGTATTAACCTGTGTTTGCAACACATAAGATATATATTTTTCTTATCAATTAATTTGCATTATTTTCTCTTTTAATTAATTCTAGATGAAAGGTTCTAATTCTACTCATTTTATTATCACGTCAAACAAATGTTGCTTTACCATAAATGGCATTAAATAAAAACATTAAGGCATATTTGATTTCACCCTTGAGCTTTTTTGAATTTATTGTGTAAATCTTGTTCTTGAGGGGAAAATGAAAAAAATGTGAAACGTATTTTTGCTTACTAATTAATTATTCTGATTTAGTATAGAACACATTCGGATTTAATTAAATCTTTCGTCTGGAATGATTAAGTAATTACAAATATTACAGCTTCTTGAGAGAAATCTATGATGTCATTTTAATAAATGAAAGTTGTGAACTTCAGTAACATGGGAATTATTGTGTAAATTCTAGTTCTTCGTACGAGTTAAAAAAAATCCCAAACAATTACAAAATTCAAAATTATTTGAAACAATTTTTATTTGTTGCTCTTCCTGTTCACTTCCTATTCACTTCCTACTACTAAAGTAAAGAAATCATATTTCTCAAAATTATAACAATTAGTCTTTCTTTCCATATTTTCTGGCATAGGATGTTTAAAAGCACTCCTTTTTATTTCATAATTTATTGTTGGTCCTTCAAACCTCTGAAAGCTTAGGTAGATATGAGAAATCACGTAATCTAAACAACTGTAAAGTTATAAAATATTTCTTTCAGTATTTCTTGAAAAATTGGAAAAAAATATCAAAAACAGATAGTTTATTTTCCCTTATTGTAGGGCAGTATAGCTTCCAATTTACAATTTAGGAGTAATTTTCCATTCACCCATATTGATTCTAGTTACGATTACGTTACAAAAAGAACAAAGATAAGTAATTACGTAACGTGCAGAAAGCTCCAAATTAAAATAGATTTTTTATTTAAAAGAGAATCTGCTGTTCTGCTAAAAGATCTGCTTAAAAAATCTGCTGTTTGAATTACAACAATGCGTAATGAGGAAAAAATCGTTTTCCCACAACCATCCTATTAAAAAAATTAAAAATTTGACCTCCACAACCAATGGCTGTCTATCACAAAAAGCTCAGAAGTTATGAGAAATAAATAAACAGAGAGAAAAAATTCCTTTCATTACATATTTTCCAATAAAAAATATTTAAAACGTTTTGAAATTTGAAGACAAACAATGAGACACGAAACAAAAATGTATGAAGTTGGAAAAATATTTCAACAAACCTCCATTGTTTAAAATCATTCAAACGTTCTGAAGCGTCCAGGTTTGGAAGAGATAAGTTCCTGATAACGAGATAGCTGTAGCAAAACTGAACATCAAGTTGGCATTCGAGCTGAAGAGCAAGTTGGCATGGACCCATACCCTGAAATGTACCAACAGGATCTCTTGAGTGTCAAATATTAAAGATTTCTTACAAAAATGCCACAATTCTATACCAGAATGTTTATTCAGATTAGTATTAGTCTTCAGATTGCAATGATTTCGTACCGAGGCACTTTTGGATAACCTATTGAATGACTTATAGTTATTTGAAATATTTAAATATTCCAGGTTTTTATGGCGTCAGCAAGTGTTTATGATATAGGTTTGAGGTATGATGAGGCGTATGTTGGCATTGACACACGTCGGCCAGTTTCTCTGAAAATTGCAACAAATCTAGATTAATGTAATTATCTAAAGTAATTATCTAGGTCAGTAATATTTTGAAGTCTTAGTGGTTAGAACCCCTTTTTCATGTATTAGATATTGTATACTGTTTATAATTAATTGAAACATCGAGATTTCATGTTATAATCATAAACAATAGTATCCATTTATGAGGAGCTTATATTTTACTAGTTGTCGGAGTGAATTAGAATATTTTATTTAGTTCTCAAATAAATAAGATTTTTTTCACGTTTTTGTTTTCCTTTTATCATAGGAAATAATTTTGAAATGGTGGAATAATATTAGAAAAAATGAAAAACTGAAAAAATGTATAGGATCCTTTCAGTTGTTTAAAATTAAACGCATTATGGTATATAAGTTATATGATACGTGATTTTATATCATATACAAAAAGATTAATCATTTTTCAAAGTTATCAACAATGGGTACAACCTTCAGAGAAGGAAACAATACCAGTCAGACTGGACACCAACCCTTTTAATCTTTTCCAGAAAATAGGAAAGAATTTTACAGGGTGCAGTCTCATTTGCTGTTTTAAGGACCCTTGTAAAAAAGTTTGGTTCGGGCACTTGTCTTTCCTTTAAAATGTGTGTTTTATTTTTCTATATAACCCCCTAATCAACTTTCCAAAATTACAAAATTCATAGACGAAGAAAATTTTGCAATGCCTAAGTGTGTAATAAAATTTGGCGAAGCAAAACAGTCAACATTAGATTGAAAAAAAATTTTTTTTTACTTCTTAATAATCTAGAAACGACTCAGGCAGCTTAATACGGATTTACTAGCATTGTTCTGTTTCTCAAAAGCCTCGATATTTATATTAATTTTCGTTCTTTTTCGTGATATTAGTTTCGTGATATTAGTTTCAAGTATACATCGCACTTTATTAATTAAAAAATTTTCAACTAAACCAAAATATTCTGAATACAATTTAATGAAGTCTTATAGTACAGTAGTATTTTAATAATACTTCATATTATGATTATGTGCTTTTTTTTTTTCAAAAACAAATTATATTTGAAGCATTTTTAATTTACTTCCTTAAATGAAACGAGAAATAAAAATAGAGCTTTTATTTTTTTCCGAAGTTAAAATATCAATATTCCTTATTTTACTCGTATATTAATTTTGAATTTAATTTACATTTTCCAGACATTTTAAAATTATGCTTATTAAAAATTATAGGCAAACATTTCTTGTTAAATTAAAATTTTTGTTTGTTTCAAGTCAAGTTGCTTTATGATTCCAAAATGTTAAGAAAATTCTAATTTATAATAAAACGAAAAAGCTTTTAAAAAAGAGATGCTTCTGAAGTTTAAAACAGTTG
Organism: Parasteatoda tepidariorum; assembly: GCF_043381705.1. Lineage (NCBI taxonomy): Eukaryota > Metazoa > Arthropoda > Arachnida > Araneae > Theridiidae > Parasteatoda > Parasteatoda tepidariorum. The sequence goes on along the minus strand of NC_092211.1, from coordinate 43,472,326 downwards.
TTGGTTTTTAACAATTGAAAACGAAGTAAATTGTAAAATGTCATGTTTTTAAACTAAGAGACAAAATATTTTCATTTAGTATTTTTACAAATTTAAGATAATTTAAAATATAAAAATGACGATTAATGAAAATAAACGATACCTTCAAGCTTTGTATTTTTTGCTTTTGACTCAGCATTTCGAAATGAAAAAGTAAGAAAATAACGCTATCGTTTTCAGATTAGTTTCTCAAATAAGCTTTTAGTTTACTAAAACAATACTAGGTTGAATATTGTCAATAATATCCTCTCATTCTTGTAAACGATCAAAATTGTTGATTTTTATGTATATCTTTAAATCATAAAAAAGAGCATCTAGAAATAAATAAGAATTTGAAAACTTATCCCATATTACTTATATTAATCTGAATAGTTGGCAAAAAGTTTATTCAAATTATTAGTTAAAAATTATGAAAAATAAGTTCATTCATTTCGTAAAAACGCTATTTTATTACTTGTAAGGAATTTCTACGTAAACAAAATATTTACTCAAAATTTAGGCACCAGATATTAATTTTTTAAAGAACGGTGAAGAAGATAGATATTTATTAAGAATTAAATGTTGAATATAAATTCCAATATACAATTAATCATATTTAACATTTTATTAATTTATCTAAGTATAAGAATTATCTAAAACAATGAAATAAATGTACCTAATAATATTAAAGAGAAAAATGTAAAGAAAAAGCTATAATATTGGCAAAACAAATTTAATATAAATATGCGAGAAATTTGTTATAGGAAAATACTTTAAGGTAAAATTGCTTCTTTACGCCGCAAAAAATTAATTTCCTTCTCAAAAGCTGCAAAAAAACCGCCCTTAAAAGAACCCGTTAATTGAAAATCAAAACTTTCCTTTAGTTCAAGCAATTATTTTAAGAGAACACACAAATTTTAATTAAAAGGTTAACAAGGCATATAATATCAGTGATTAAAATAAAGTTAATTGAAAAATTAAATATTGAAAACTTTTACAAGAAAACACACATTGTCAAGCTAGTGACTGGAATATTATTTTAATTTTAAGTAAACTAAATTGTGCTGCAAAGAGAGAGAAAAAAAATTATAGTTAAATGTTTATATATATATATATATATATATATATATATATTTATATATA
>NC_092211.1:43408231-43470310 GCF_043381705.1 Parasteatoda tepidariorum | reverse complement strand
TATATATATATATAGAAACACCTCAAATTATCAGTATGCATATGAAGATCAAGGAGGAAAACGGTTTATGTTCAAGCAATGAATTTCAAGGTTTGAGAATTGAGGAGCAAGTATTTACTAAAAATTGCTGAAATAAAAATATACATGACCCTCACCTGCATTTATTTGCATCCCCTAAAAATTTTCAAGCAAAATTTATAATGATTGATTTAGAAAAAAATAAATAAAAAACAGTTAGAACTAAAAACGTTTTTACCTCATAATTCCTCCCCAAATAATACTTTCTCACTAGCGTTTACGTAGTCCTCTTTACTATACTTTTCTTTAATCTTCTCATCAATGCGTGGTCAGGAAACGATTTTCCACAGCTTGATCCAACTTCACTGTATAATAACTCTCTTGGAAAAACAGTTTTCAAATGTTATTGATTTCTCAAAACTTAGTAAATCGCAAAAGGCAACAAATAGTGATTCAATCATCATTTTTGCTAAAATTTACCCAAACCATTATTCCTCCTTGATCTTTAAAATATTAAGTCACTCAGACAAATCAATACCTTGGACAATGTGATGCTGCATATTTGCTGTTACCTTAATAAATACTTAATTTTAGATAGAAATCTCCAATTATATTCAATTTCCAGGCTGTCAGTGATAAAATTTTCTCATTGTGACACTTTGTTTGTGACAATTAAAACAACAAACGAAGAAACATATCACAGATTCAGGTTTCATCAAACGTAGATAGCTTTTGGATTTAAGCGACAATTTGCTTGCTGTAAATAAATTTTAAAAATAAATAAAAAAAATATTATGATTTTTTAAGTGCAAAACTTGAACATCTTATCAACTATAAGCTACATTAAAGAAACAGTTCTTTTTTTATAAAAATGCATTTATGTAACAACCACACATAAACTATGCAAATTTTAATTAAAATACCCCTAACTGGTTAGTAATGATTTTGCAAAATAAATAAAAAAAAGCCTGTAATGATTTAGTAAGAACCTTAAATTCAAAACAAAAACTATTCTCATCAAAATTCCAACTTACTGATGTTCCATAAGTTGTCTAATGCTTTAATTTTTTATTTATCTTGTTATATAAATTTTTTTATTCATGCTTTTGTTAGTCAGATATTTTTTTAGATATTTTTAGACTTTATACAACTTTAGTTTATCTTTTTTTTTGTCGTATGCCTGTTTTATGCAATGGGGGTGCGTAAGTTCCTGTTTATCAATGGCGCCATATATTGCCAGGAATTCGACTTCTGCCACAACCACAACCCGTTTACAAGGCGGGTCACATTCACACACGAAGGAGAAAGGACACACAGAGAGAGAAAGAAGCATCCATGTCTTGCTCGGGATTCGAACCCAGGAACTTTTTGATGCATGGACAGTTCCCTGCTCCCTACACAGGTCGGTCGGCTTTAGTTATTTCCTATTGTATTATAATAATTAACATACTACTAGAATTAGGTTTACCAACCTCCAAGAAAAGCTGGAAAAAATTTTAAGCTTCTAAAAGTACATTTGAAAACTCTTTTTTTTTATTTAAAATTCTCAAACCAAAATTCTCTCCCAGTAATGAATTTTTTTGGTGAAATAGGTTAAATTTGGAATATCCTTTCAAAATTTTTACTTTGAAATTTTTAAGTTTTTATCGAAAACTATTGTGAGTCACACGTGAATTTATGCTGCAATTAAAATCCGTACTAACATGGCATGAAAGCAAATATTCATTTATATAGAACTAAAAGCCTGTTCAAAATATATGTCTCAGTTTCCTACTTCAGAGCTCACGGACAAACTTGTGTAAAAGCTTTTTCAATTCACGTCACACACGTGTCCCTTATTAGCTATCTATATTTAGCCATCCGTAATTATCGTTACAAATATGTTATTCCCCCAAGATGGCAGATGTAGGAAATCTGAACATGTGTATATGAAAGAAGTAATGTTTCATTGAACTTATTTTCTACTTCATTTATAAGTTGCAAGCGTGTAAAAATAGACTTATATTGATTTGCTGTTATTTTCTTTTTTACGATGTTGTTAAGAATATATGATAAATAATAAAAAAAAATATTAAATGGTAATTACAGAAAGAAACAAAAAAAATATTTTCATGCAAAATAAATTAATCACGTTTCTTTACTTAAAAAACCAATTTTGTTCAATAAATTTTTTAAAAAAAAGTTGATCTTATATTTTTAACATTTGTTTTAAACAATTAATCATATTTTTATATAATCATTGCGATCTGTATATATGAACTATAAAAAAATATTACTATGAACTATGCATAGATGAACTATAGAAAAAGTATATACTTCTTTCGCATATATTAACCATACATTATACAATAATATTTAACCTAGATAGAAATTTCGTAAAGATAAAATAATTTATAAATTTTTTTTAAAAAAATTTATGAGATTTTTAAGAAATTAAGCGAAACAAGGATCTTTTGGTTTGCCTAAGAATGATATGTAGCAATTTTTTCCAATATAATATTGATAAATAAAAGGACAAATCGATATATAAATCTCTGGTATTTCTTTAAAGAAATTTATTTATAAACTTGGCTCTTATACTTTCCCCTGTTACAAATTTATATTCCGATTTATTCGCTTAACGGTAAGCTCAAATAAGAAAAAATAATGCAGATAACGGTTGTTATGAACGAACAACGAGTATGTACAGCAAATACATATAATATATATAATATACATTATACGAATAACGACTGAAAAAAAAAGGTTTAAGTAATTAAAAAAATACAAATAATAAGTATTAAGAAAGACTAATGGGAGTGAATAGGAAAAACTATAAATATGAATATCGGATATAAATACTACATACGATTGGTGGATATAAAAAAAACAGACGATTAAAACGGCAGACGGTAAAAACAAACAGGTATGAACAGCGAACACAATTAATGGATGCAATGGACATTCAACCGAACAACAAGTTTCAACGAGTTACTTACCCAAATAACAAATGAGATTGAGAATCACGAAAAATGAAATGAATGCAAATACAAATAGCAAATACAAAAAACAAATACAAATAACAAATACAAATAGCAAATACAAATAGCAAATACAAATAGCAAATACAAATATCAAATACAAATATCAAATACAAATAACAAATGCAAATAACAAATAACAAATACAAATAACAAATACAAATAACAAATGCAAATAACAAATACAAATAACAAATACAAATAACAAATACAAATAACAAATACAAATAACAAATACAAATAACAAATACAAATAACAAATACAAATAACAAATACAAATAACAAATACAAATAACAAATACAAATAACAAATACAAATAACAAATACAAATAACAAATACAAATAACAAATACAAATAACAAATACAAATAACAAATACAAATAACAAATACAAATAACAAATACAAATAACAAATACAAATAACAAATACAAATAACAAATACAATTAACAAATACAAATAACAAATACAAATAATAAATACAAGTAACAAATACAAATATCAAATACAAATACAATAACAAATGCAAATCACAGTACAATGTGAAAAAGGAGTTCTAACAATGAATATTAACATAAAATACAAATATTCTGAACCCGAGAATAATTTTTAGACAAAGACTTATTGAATTGCAATTTTATTAAAAAACCTTTCCATTTAAAGTATGAAGAAGTAGAAATTTGGGGTGCGTTATATTTAATCAAATAGAAAGTTAATTACTTTTTGCAAGGAATAAATTTGAATTGAGATAAGAATAAAGAGGAATTAAATTCCCAATGGAAAAATATACCGCATATGTTAACATAAAGGACAAATACTCTCAGTTCCTGCTTTAGCTCTGAATACTAACCACTCATGCACTGCTGAAAGTGCTAAAAGTAATCTCTTTTTATCATTATATGATTGTACAAATAACCATTCTTGTTAATCAAGTGGAGAAAATCAATTCTTTTCTCTGGGAATAGAAAAGATTATATGATACTCTAGGCAGTAATTATTATTGATTAGAATACAAAGAATATATTTTTGTACAGTGACGTGTCTGTATTGTTCCAAAGAAATTTAGAAGTCTTAAAAATAACAGTAAATTTCTGTTTGAGTTTTAAACACAATTTGCGGCATTCGTTAGAACTTTATATTTCGTTAAAAAAAATTTAACTAAATGAAAATTTCTTATGCTTGCTAATCCTTAAGAGTGTACAAAACATATTGTGGCTTACTTTAAAAAGAGGCATATTACAGGTAAAATTGTCTTTGCATATTTTGATGAAGAATTTAAATTGATTTTATTTATTAGCAAGATACTTATAAAGTATTTATATCGTGAGTGATTTTTATTTTGTTTTTTATTTTGTCTATTTTCATAAAAGTAACAAAAGTAAAACATGTGCACTTAATCATGGAATCAGTTTCTTTTAATAATTAGTACTTTTGATGATACACTACTACTCATTAATTATAAAGCACTTTCTTTTTTTAAAAATTTTTCATCAAAAGCATTAAGTTTTAAGAACTGCTCTTTAATTTGTTCAGATTTGATCCAGAAATATGGCAAAATTTGAAAAAAGTTAAAGAAACATTAAATTGCACACACTTTCAATTTCCTCCGCTGGAAATAACTGTTCTTTTTTCTATTACCTCCCATGTTTTGAAGATCAAAAATCGAAAATCTTGTTTATTCATTGAAAATACGTTTTTGTTTCTCATTCCGTAACTTAAAAATCCGTCTGCATTTTTAAAACATATAATAACCCTTCGAGTCATTAAGATTGCATCGAAGTGTCGGAAAATTCAATCATTAAAACGAACGTTACTGGGATGTTTTGATTTTTATTTTGCACACTGTGTATAATTTTTAGTTCTTCTAGTTTTCTTGTTGGCTTTTACTGCAGACATTTATCAAAATGTATAAATCTCCATAAATAGTGAAGCTAGATTTATGCAGTTATTGAAAACGACAATCAAAGTAATCTGTACAAGGTACAAGCTTATTGCTTGATTTTATGACACAGGGTGCTAAAAAATGTTTTTTTTTCTTCAAAATAGTTATAAATAAATAATAGTTATTGTTTCAGTGCTAGTCCCTGAAATCTCTGAAAGTTTAAAGCCTTCTGGCTAAATATGGAAGATAACATGAACTAATTACCTCTAAAGTTACAAAATGTTTCTCTAAGTATTTCTTAAGAAAATTAAAAAAGGATTACCAAAAACTAGAACTGTTTTTTCTAGTATTGTAGGGTAGTGTATGTGCTTTCTGCTGCAAATATCTTCCAATTTCAAGTGCTTTTAAATATGCAATTGCAGTTTAATTTTTTATTGAATATATATTTCTTATACTCTTGAACATTTTTCAGACTAAAATACAATATTGGTATGGGTTCTAGTTTTCTGCAGGCGTGCATCTATATTTCGCTTTTTCTGATGTCTTTTCTGAACTCGAAGTAAAATGTCTGGCGTGCATTGAGAAAAAATCAATTAAACATCTTTGTTACTCCTATTCTTCCCTATTCTGCCGGCCTTTTTTAAGGTATGGTATGATTCTTAGATTTTTTCTCTCAATTTCCAATAGTTAGAGACTTAAGCAAATGTCATATATAGCAAATTAAAAAACATGGAATATCCTCACAGAATACAATATATTCCGACAAAATATTATATTTTAACATTAAAAAATGCACAGTTAAGAATGTAAAACTTTAAATTAAAGGAAGATTATTTTGGATAATTTTTCTGTTCTTTCAAAATTTAACATGTTAATATGTAATAACAAATATGGTACAAAATATTTAAACACAAAATTTTTCTAAGCCTGTTTAAATTCCCATTTTGAAGCAGAAATTTTCTATTTACTAAATAATTCCAGGAGTGTTGCTAAAAGTAATCATCACGTGCAAACTTAACATAAATATCTCACTCTCCATGAGAGGCTACGTAGTTCTTTTTAAAAGATTCCACAACTAATTCCAAATTCAGAATACACATATCAGATATTCTCCAGCGGTTCCCTAACATATCTTAAAATCTGAATTTTTATCGACTGTAGTTACTTCTATTACTTCCTTACATGCTTGAATATTTAAAGTTGGTAAACTCATTTCGATTTCATACGAAAATGTGTTTTATTTCAAAGAACCCTCAAGATTTTATGCTTATTTTTTGGTGGTTGTATTTTAAAATCGGTTTTGATGTAAGTGAAGTATGATAAAAAATAACGAATTTCAAAGTCTCACATTTGTTGAAATCTGTAGGAATGGATGAAGTAAAAATGCATAAATATAAGTTTTTTTTAACTAAATTTTTATTTTCATCTGAATATCTTGACTTTCTTGCGTCTTATTCCCACTAAAAATTGCAAAATAGTTGTGTGATTGCTATCATAATTATTTTATTTTCGGTAAGAAAGCAAGAAAAAATATTTGAAGTAATACAATTGTACGGTTTACAACGCGACTAAAGCTAAAAGCCAGTAAAAAATTTATCCAAGTATTAAAACATTTCTTTTATTATTCTTTTTTATATGTTTTTGTATAAATCACGAAAATTTATTTTAAAAAGCCTTTCTATTCGATAAAATCATCCTAATTTACCATTCGATAAAATCATCCTCATTAACGATTCTACCAAATTATGAATTTCTTTAGTTTTCTGTTCGTAAGGCCACTGTTATCTATAGAGCGCACAGCCGGGCAAATATCTACCACCACGTTCTAATATCAAGTAAGGTAGTAAAAGTGTTAAAGCGTAAAATTCTAATTCAAAATTTATCAAATTTTATAAATAGCAATTTAAAGTGAAATAACAGAACTAAATTTCTAATTACATATTATTACATATAATACAATAAGTCTTTTCTTTTTTTGCTCCAATTCAGCTGTAACTTTGCACTGTAAAATAGAATACATTTGGATAAGTTAGATTTTTCTTAATCACTGATATGTAAATTTTGAAAATCAGAAACGCATTTCACGTCATCGTGTTTACAATTTATTTAAAAAAAATATTGGATCTAAATATAATTGAAACATACCATTAAAATATTTTCGAATTTACTAATTAATATGTACTTCAATTTCTCAAAAGCTAAGTGAAATTATTAAAAAAAAAGCTTTTGTAATTATAAATAATATAAAAATTCGTTTAAGTATTATTAAAATTATTTTCCCTGAATAAAATAATTGCTTTTTTGTTTTTAAGTAAATTTTTTGTTCCACTATCATAGAGTATAAAGTGAATATAATCAATAAACTAATCAATTTTTAAAACAAACAATTCTATGAGTAACAAACTTTTACTATTTCTTTTCAATACTTTAGTAATACACTAATATAATTTACTAACACAAAATATTTCAAGGCATTTTTTCTAATAGAAAAAAGAACAACAGACAGGAAAACTGTCAAACAGCTTTGTTTGTTTCAAAATCAATAGTATATCAGTTGGGGCAAAATAGGAAAACCAATTTTATTATTATTCTAAATCACACTCACATTTACTTTTAAAAAAAATATTACATGTAACTTGAGTTCTAATCCCCCTTTCCAAAAATCTCAATTTTGTAAACTCACCAAATAAATACATTTAATGCCTCCAAGCTTTTAAGAATAACATCATTTTACTCTTTTATGAGAACTTTATTTCTTGAATTGCGAGGAAACGTACGTTTTCCTGAAGCGCCTTAGAGAACGTTTACAAAATATCTCTAGGATTCATTTTAGAGATTCAGAGATTTTTTTGAGGAATTTCATTTTGCTTGTTTTTATTACAGTTGACTAGAATAAAAATTCAGTTTGTAAAGTTTAAAAAATATAACCCTGTGTTTATTTAAAGAGCTGTATTAACTGTTTATTTTTAAAACATTATTTTAAATTGCATTTCAGAGTATTTCTTTATTAAAATCAAGCAATTCAAAATTATTTATAATGGCATCCACATCCAAAGTTTACGATAGGTTTTCTGTGCTTAACTTGACATTGCATTAAAGTTGAAACAATGAATTCAGTGGAAATGTGCATAAAAGCGCTTTTGCTTTGTCTGAAAATGGCTTAAGATATTCTTAAATTAAAATGATAGAACTTAATTAGAGAAGTTTTTATTTTATTTTATAACCGTCGTTGAACAACCGTCCCAATTTCATGGGTTTACGACTACTTACGTTAAACTCCGTAGCCTTGTAATTTTGAACCAATCCAGAAGACAAGAAAACTCCTGGATCAGTATCCCCAGAGATTTTGATTTGTTGCGGGAACATGGAGGACTTTGAGACTCGACAGATTTAACGTGCATCAGTCACCATTTACTACACGGGGAGTCTTCGGCCGGCGAGGATCGAACCCACGACCTCTTGGATATGGGCCCAGCGCCCTACCGACCAGGCTATCCCGTCATTCCTGTTTGGTACAAACATGTGGCATTTTAGTTGTCAATTTATTAATACTTTATCAAAATATTATGTCAATTAATTAATAATTTATTATACTACGGGATAGTGTTGTCCTAAAACCTAAGGGTTGGTGTGTAATTCTAAAAACATAAAAAAGGATTAAGGAAAATATATTATGTATTTTCTTGTAATCTGAACATGTAGCTACGGAAATTTGCACACTAAATATTAATTGTGCTGTGTGTTTAAACTGAAAATGCACTTTAAATAGCTGACTATAAGATTAGGGACAGGAATATCAATGACATTTGAGGTGTCATGAAGCATGTTAAAAGTGACACTAAGCAAAAACTTTTTAGTCATAATATTTATGATACAATAATTTTACTGATTGTATCCTTTATAAGGCCATGCAAAGTATAATTACTATCAACTTCATTAATTTTCAATTGACAAAAAGAAGTTGTTTTTCCTTTTAAGGTTTGTTCGGCCATCTACTGATTAAATTCGGAGATACTTTTAATTTAAGAACTGTGATTTATGCTTTCGTCTATTTCCTGGAGTTCATTTGTGGTTATTAAAATTATTTGTAAACTCAAACGTTCACATTTATGATCGTCTTATGAACGCTCGAAACACAGGTGTTCGAATTTCGTTTTTTAAATCAATCTAATTCCCTAAATTATTTTAACATATGATTTATTGAAAAAAAGGCCCTTAAACGGAATAAAATGTATAATTGAAATACATTGATAGCTATTTTTTAAATCAAAAGTCATTATACGAAAAATAAATTAACTAAAGGTGAAATGACTCACTTTTCACACTTTATTGGACAATAACCCATACAAATCCTGCAAATTATTCATAGATCTTATGACTAAATAGTATTTGGAGAACTGTTCACGTTAACGTTTTTAAATTACATATTTGCTTGTTAACTACGCAGCATTTTCAGACGTTGAATTTATGGAAAAACGTTGCTTTTATATATGGCATAAAATATTCACGATAGCAGACAAAACTTTTTAAATTACATATTTGATTGTTAACTACGCAGCATTTTCAGACATTGAATTTATGGAAAAACGTTGCTTTTATACATGCCATAACGTATTCACGATAGCAGACAAAACCTATACACGATCTTGAGAAACATTGGGAACTTGATTACTTATTTTCAATCTATTTAGTTTTAAATTTAAACAAGCATAATTAATTATTATCTCTTCTATTAAAACTCTATACATGTAATTGTAGTTTAGAACTACTAAATCATTCTTCTATTAATGATAAATGGAAATACACCTTGTAACTCTAATCTTAAAAAGGTTTAATACTAGAAATATTGAAGACGGTTAGGGAATAAAGAAGAAAGGAACCAACTTGGTCTCTCGAACATTTTGTTGCTCTGCAATTCGGAAACTAACTTACTTAAGGTAATAAGTCAATCTGAATTTTCATAATTTGGCACATTTTAAGAGCTTATTTAATTAGCCATGTGTTAGTCCTATAGAAACTTATATGAAGAGCCTTATACCTAGATTAAGTAGGAAGGCCCAGATTGTCCCCTTAGGTGTTTTGGTAGGTATCCCATAACCTCAGGTAGTTATGGGTATAAAGTATCCTTTGGCATATATCAAAATCTCAGTATAATTATTACTAGAAGAGAAGGAAACTCAATTATCGAAGAAACTAATGTATACATAGATTTGAAAAGCCAGTGTTCCGTTTAATATTTGTGGTTAACAAAATCGAATTAAATACCGTAGATTTCGAGGATCAAGTCTGTTGTATGTTTTTATTATAGTATTTTCTGTTATATTTAAGATTTTGGTTTTTTATTGATCTACGCGCGTACAATCTGGGAAGGGACAAATTTGCCTCTTCAATTTTCTAGGTATGCAGCGATGTTTAATTTTTCAAGTGTAAAGTAACTAAAGGAACCAGTTAATCTCAACCAGTTTTCTCTGGCAATAAAACACAAACTAGGCAGTATTTTCATATTACTTGTAATGCTGAAATACAATGCATTACAAAAAAAAAACTTGAACTATTCAGTTCCTATTTCTAGTTTATAGTATAAAAGTTAGAAAAAAACGTTGTTTAATACGTTTATTATAAAATATTTTCCCTTCTCAATCTTTTATTAAAACTTCGAAAAAAGTTATTATTATAGTGATTAATACAATTATTTTAAATCCATTACTAACAAATATATTATAAACAAAATAAGCGTTAAAAGCCATTAAGGCATTGAACTCAACAAACAATGAAATTTGTAATTAGAATCGGAAAATTCTTCAAATAAATGTTTTTGTTTTCTATGTAAAAACTATTTCGAAATAAGTGTGCAGTTTTAAATATGAAATTTGACAAAATTATTATAAATTTAACTTAATAAAATCTTTCTCTAAAATATTTTTCACAAATTTTAAAGAGATTATCATTGTATTCTTTGCAGTATTTTAAAGCGTATTATCTTTTTACAGTTATATTTTAAAACTTGGAAACATATTGCATTTTCAAATCACTTTTTACTCTCAAATATTAATTTTAAATTTTTCAAACATTTATGTATTTATTCATTTTTTCATAGTTCCAGCAATTATTAACTGAAAATTTGCTTCATTGGTAATTATTTTTAATGCCCTAACACCACCCAAAGGGGTGGGAGAGGAGTTCCCCCTTATAATCAATAGTTGATGCTTTTCAAAATATCAAATATGTTAATTTGAATTATTTTTTAGTCTGGCGAAAATTTATCCAAATCCATTTTAAACAATTTGTTGTAATTAATAAAAAGCATTAATAATGTTTCAACTCTAATTAAATTTTTAAATTAAACGTTTTAATTTGTGCAGTAAAAAGGCAGAAAAAATATTACAGCTTCAGAAGAAAAAAAAATTTTATTAATTCCTAATGTCACAAAAGTTACATGCTAATTAATTCAATATAAATTCTTGATGATAGGCAGATGACGTAAAAAAAGATCTAACAATGTGAAAAATTACCACTTTGTAAATTCAAAGCTAAGAGCAGAAAGGTTTTGTAAGTTTCTAATATTACAAAAGTTAAATGCTAAAATATTTTAAAGTACTCACATGGTATAACAAGAGGATATAACAAAACATCTAACCAAGATTAAAATTATTGACAGGCGTAAGGAACGGAAGTCTTAGAGCAACATTTTCATGAAGCTGGATCTCCCTACAGGCTTTTACTAGTTAAAAAAGAATTTATTTCTTACATGGCTTTAAATATTCACAATTTTATCCCCATGCACTATGAAAATAAATAGGATGTATTTTCAAAATAAGAAAAACAACGAACTATATTATTTCTCACTAAGATTGTACAGAGGATGTACTGCAATGACAGCCTTTAATATATATCTTTAAACCCTTATAAAAATGAAGTACAAGCTTTAGGTATCACAATTTAACATTTTAATACAATCGAATCGAAAACAGCTAAATCGTAACACAGTGTCAAAACCAGTTTAATATCTCGTCCAATTTTTTTTAATATCAAATAGTGCCCTTTCCTTTTTCAGCTGGCGTCCTTTCTTTCATATTTTGATGTTTTCAGTCTCACCTTCCTCAGTAGTGATATTTTTGATTATGGTAACATTTTTATTATTTCTTCGCTTAAATATTACATTACCACTTCTAATGGGAGCATATTCTAGTTTTTTTCTTACAAGGACCATAAGTTTATGTTTTAAGGGGAGTAGGAAGAGTATTGAACTTCAATTATTGGAATAGTTTTTTTAATTAAACATATATCTCTAACACTGCTTTTGCATTAACTAAAAATATTTTCTATTAATTAGCTAGAAATATTGAAATATGTTGTAGTGTTTAAAAATACAAAAATAGGCAATAAACGCAATGACAAAGAAATTTATAATAACTTTACAATATTCAGAAAAATTTAATTTTCAAATAAGGAATTTTAAGTATTTTAACCACATATTATTCGTACCTAAAAATACCATAATATGTTTCAATTTTGTGTCAGTAACAGCTAACAGTATCTTGAGTCTATTAATCACGAGATAAGATCTCATTCACATTGATTTCAGTGAGGACTCAATACTGCTAGAGAGTAGTTCTCTTTGTTTATCAATAAATTTTTATTGGCCAATGAGATTGCTTCACTAGAAATCAACAGGCAATCAAGTTGATTTCTGTATGATATTAAGAAGTTATCATTGAATGAATTTCTCTGAAAAACTTCAAGCGGAAAAAACATTACTTAACTTATTCCACTATTGAACCGTTGCAGGATTAAATAATATATAAATATTTAATCAAAACAATTGGTTCAACTTACATTTATTACTCCTGAGATTCATTCCATAAATGAATCCAATTATTGATCAATACAAAAAACTCAAAAGATTAGAGTTGATTAGTAACCTTTGTTTGCAATACTGATAAAAGATATATATTTTCCTTTGAAGTTATTTTGTATTATTTTGGTCTTTTAATTAGTTTCTGTTCTATCAACTTTATTAACACGTTAAACAAATGTTGTTTTACCAATAATGTCATAAAATAAAAACATTAAGGCATATTTAATTTTCTCCTTTAGCTTTTTTGAGCTCATTGTGTAAATCTTGTTCTTTCGGGGGGGGAGTTAATTTTATCTTTGCTCGTTAATTAATTATTCTGATTTAGTAGAGAGCATGTTGGGACATAATAATCTTTTGTCTGGTGTGATTAAATAATTGCAATTATTATAGTTCCGAATGACGAAATAATGATGTCACTTGTATCAGTGAAACTTGCAAATTTCTTTAACGCTACAATTGCTGTGTAGAATATTATTTGCTAGCTAACAATTACTGTGCAAATATTATTTGCTAGCTCCATTTTACGAAGTAAAAAAATCCTAACTGATTAATGAATTGGTATTATTTAAAATCATGCACAAAGAAACAAAAAAGGTATGTGCAAATAATACTTTTACAAAATTTTGAAAAAATTAAAATTTCTTTCTTAATATTATTTATTAATATTATTTATTGATAACATCAAAAGGAAGAAAAACAGAAAAAGATATACCATACTTAATATCAGCAGCTATTGAACTTCGCCGACATATAATAATCAAGCTTCACACAATAAATAACTCAAACAATGTAACTACATTATAACAATATAACAATAAACAACCACAATAATAACTTATAAATCAATAACTTATTAAAATTACCAATTAATTTAGGTATTATGTTTATGAAAACACAAACAGGTTTCAAGACAACTATATACAAAATTTTATACAAACATACGTGGTTTAAGATAGGTTTAAGTGAACAATTTGGGGTTCTCACCTCCCCCATATGATCTTACTTGTAATAATATGATCTTACTTTACGAGACATAAAACATAAAAAACCAACGATAAAAAAGTATTAAGGAACATGCAAAAAATTTCTTTTAACTAATTTTTGACATAAGAGAGTTGTAAGAAAACAGACATCATGGAGGTTTTCGTTTAAATTATTAAACTAGAAAAGAATCTGAAGCAGTTTTAATTACAGCAATGCTTAGTGTACTGAAAAAAATTGATTTCCCTCATCCTACCCTGAAGAAAGAATAAAACTGTTGGTTTTTGCAACTTCCGTCCACATTTCAGAATACTAGTATGAACGGTACTAGAATTTTTCAAAATCCTTTGAGATACATCGATACGCAAATATCATTCACACAGAAAAAAACCTTCCTTTATTATGAATTCAAAATTTAACGATTAAACGATTTGAACTATAAATAAAAGTCTAAAACCATTATCTAAATAAACAACCATTGATTAACATCAGTCAAACCATCTAGGTGTAAGAGCAATCAGTTTGTGCCAATAGTAAGCAAACAAGATGCTCAAACTAGCCCTCTAGCTTAATGGTAAGTTGGTATAGACACGGACGCTTATAGAAGGAATGTAAGAACTAACTATTAGTAAAAAATATTCTTTTAAAATTAACTTACAGTATTGTAACTCATTTCTAATTGAAAAAAATATATAACTCTTGTAAAACCAAAATATACAGTATTTAAACAGCTCTTTTTGCAATTTTTCCGTTCATATATAGTAACGGCTTACTGGAAATTCTGATTTTTAAAATAATAATTTTTATTACCGCAAAATTAGTAAAAATACAATATTGAAAAATAAATTTAACCTAATAAATTATTTTGTATATACTATTCTCTAAAATATTATGATAGAATAACCAAATTTTACCACATTTACCAAATTTAACATATACTTGAGTCAATATTTGACTGTTATTAAATTTTAAAAAAAATAAAAATAACTTATCATTAAATTTTCTTAAAAACGGCAACTTTTATGATAATTTTTTATTTAAAATAATATCTTTTGGATAAATATATATATAGTTAGCTCCAATGGGTTATAAAATGTAGTAAACAGTCAGAATTATCATGATTTATCTTAAACGTTTCATTAAAAAAAATATCTCAAATTACAGGCTTACACCGGACATCGCTCATATCTTGGCGAACAAAGAGTATCCAAAGAGTATCCTCACAGTACCCTGTGGCCAAGACTCATATAATTTAAATCAGCAAAGCCTATGTTATTTTACACTACATACTATTTTGATCTTTTTTGTGTTCTGAACTTGAAGTTTAATAAAATTCTGAAAACGACTTAACGAAGTATGTCACTTAACATAGAAAAACATCAAAATGTATGATATTTTTAAATTTTTTATGTTTACATGGCTTTAAAGTTTCCAAATAATGTAATAAAAGTATAGTTTTAATTCATAACATCATTACAGAATTTCATAACAAAATTCTCAATAGGTTTTAAGTAAAGAGAAATACGCTGAAATGAAATAATGTGAAATGCTGTTTTTTAAATAATACATTTAAATCCTATTATACATATTGTAGTTTCTTTTCAATATGGCTCTATCAGTTGCCATTAAATACCTATCTTAAAATTCATATATAGTCAAAAGAGAGGGATAAACAGTAAGTATTCAATTTTATGATGATTCCTAATTTAATAAATGCACTTTTGGATAATTTAACCAAAAGTGACTGAAGTTTCAGATTTACATTTTGTGTATTTATCTTCTGGTTTCTTTAATTGTCAAAGAGGCTTCTAATTATCAAAAAATTAAAAGTAAGATAATTTTAGAATTTTAAGTTAAAAATCTTTTATACACGCAATAAACAAAGAAAGTTAATAGTAAGAAAATCGACTTTAAAATTAAAGTCATATTTTGAATAAAAAGACTATTTTGTTCTAAGTTAAAATATTCATATACTTTCTTTTATGTGCGTTTCAATGTAATTCACTTTATACTTTCAACTATATTAAAATAATATTTATTTAAATGCTTAATATATATTTCCTAGCAAGTTTAAATTCATTTTTTTCAAGTCAAACTGAAATATGATACAACATTTTATCTTAAACCAAATTTAAAATAAAAGGGAAAAACTCTTACATAAAATAATATTTTCTTATAAATGTAAAACAACAATTCGCTTTTGACTTTACAATGTTAAATTTATAAAATATAGTAACTTAAACTAAATAAGAGGAACAATATTTTGTCGTCATATTTTTTTTCATATTGCCATATTTAGATAATTTAGATTGAAAAATTGGAAGAAAATACAAAAAGATTTTAAAAACGTTGTTTCTAAATAAAACCAAATTATTTGTTTCCAACCTAGCTTTCCAATTTGAAAAATTAAGAAAATAATGCTATTCATTTTAAATTACTCTTACGAATAAGATTTTAATTTACAAGTTATATTCTAAATTGAACATTGATTTTAAATAATATTCCACTTTTTGTCAAGGGGGATATTTTTTGATTACTTCTAATAAATTTTAAAAAAATATTCCAATCTTACCATTTCTTCCGTTCTATTTAGACAGAAGAATCGCTTAAATGGATATTAAGGCAGAAGGAAGATCCAATGATAATTAATTGGGATCAGCATAAATATTCTAAAACTTATAATATTTTACCGAAATTTATTTACTTTTTTTACTTTTTGATTGTTTTTATTAACTTATCATGATTAACTTCCTATCCTAATAATTTTCTCTTGTTAGGCTTTTATTTTGATTATCATTCAGAATTAAAAGCTTAAAACTTAAAGATTTATTCTTTTACGATATTAAAAAGTAAACACAAAAAATTACTTAATTAATTAACATAAAATTTTCTGATAAAGATATTTGCGACTGTTAAATGGTAAGTGCGTTGTACTTTGTAATTTTTTTAAATTATTTTATTATTAATTTTATTTAACATTGTTTTCACAATACTTGTAGGAAATATAAAATTCAAATAATGAATGCAAAGTTAGTATTTTAAATTTTAAAGAATTATTATCAATTAACTTTTTGTCTATACGCCAATAATGTCTTAACGTATTTATTGAGCTTAAAAGCATCTAAAAAGTAATAAAAAAAATTCTAATGGATTTGCACTGGAGACGGAATATATATATATTCCGTCTCACGGATATATATATATATATNGCCATAGAACATAATACACCTACTCCTTACGACGTGGAAATAGCGTTGAGGAGGCTAAACAATAATAAATCAGCTGGACCTGATGGCTTAAAAGCCGAACTCTTTAAAATTGACGAAAGGAAGTTAAACAAAGCTATATATAGCTTGATTTGTTGTATATGGACAAAGGAACAAATGCCCACTGAGTGGGATGAAGGATCTATATGCCCTATATACAAGAAAAGTGATAAACTCGAATGTGGAAACTACAGGGGAATTACCCTTCTAAATATTGCGTACAAGATCTTCTCCATTATTTTATGCAAGCGATCTTTGGTGCCATACCAGAGGGGGATGTTGGCGAACACGGTACAACTTTGAACTTCAAATTATGCAGATAATCCGAAGCAACCGACTAAGATAGCTCGGCCATATATGGAGGGGCTCTGAAGATAGCCCTGTAAAAATTGCCACCTTCAAGAACCCTCAGGGGTCCCGCTCTAAAGGTAGATCACCTACTCGATGGCTCAACGACACCGAAAACGACCTCAAAGTCCTAAAACTTAAGAACTAGAGGGGAGTTGCCATGGGCAGAGGGAGCTGGAGAGGGCGTGCTGTTGAGGCAGCCAGGACCTGCAAAGTGCTGTTGCGCTCCTGAAGAAGAAGATTGGAGACCTACACCTCGGGAATCATTGGAAATTACCAATGCGGATTCCAGAAAGGAAAAACAACGTTTGACCTATTGCATACAATCAGGCAGATCTTGAAGAAAACCAAAGAGTATAACATTGACACATACCACTTATTCATTGACTTTAAAGCTGCCTACGACAGCATCAACCGAAGAAAACTACTTGAGGCTATGTTGGAGTTTAACATCCCAAAGAAGCTAATCAGCCTCACAAGAATGACACTCAAAAGAGTTTCGTGCAGAATAAAAATCTCGTCAAGTCGCTCTGAACCATTCTTCACCGAAAAAGGCCTGAGACAGGGTGATTCCCTTTCTTTCCTGCTATTTAACATAGCTTTGGAAAGGGCCATTAGAGACTCTTGCATCAACACAAATGGAACAATCTTACAAAGAACTACTCGCTTTTGATGATGATATCGACATAGTTGGAAGAACAAAACATTCAGTCATTGACGCTTTTGTAGCGTTTGAGAGTGCGGCGAAGGAGATGGGACTAGTTATAAATGCAGACAAAACCAAGTTTTTGATCGCAACAAATAAAACTCCTGATCGATCTCCTCTGGAGATAATGACTTACTCTTTTGAAACTGTTAACCAGTTCAAGTACTTAGGAACCTTGATCTCTAGCCACAACAACCTGAAAATCGAAATAAATAACAGAATTTCCATGGCTAACAGAAGTTTCTACGGCCTCAGAAACCAACTGAAATCCAAGTTCATCGATGTGAAGACAAAGTTAAACATCTACAAAACATAAATCAGGCCTATAGTTACGTATGGAAGTGAGTGCTGGACCCTAAGCAAAACAGGAGGAAAAACTGCTAATTTTTGAAAGAAACATTTTGAGGAAAATCTTTGGATCTCTTCAAGAAAATAACGTAAGGAGAATTCTTTACGACCACGAAATTTACAAAAAATAAGACAAATTCGGTGGGACTGACATTGTGAGAACTATTAAAGCATCACGCATTAGGTGACTGGGCCACCTTCTCAGAAATTCTGATGCCGTCCCTGCCAAAAAAGTAACTTTTTCCACAATTGAAGGGACGAGACGAAGGGGACGACCACCTACAAGATGGATAGACGACGTTGAAAAGGACCTCAAGCTATTGGGAGTCAACCGATGGCGGGCCNTTTAAATATATATATATATATATATATATTAGTAGTAATTAGTATTATTAAACATATCTAATATATAATTAAAAAATATTAGAAATATAATTAAATACATAGATTAGAAAATATTGTTATTATATTATTACCTATAGTGAATTACTTATAGTGTTCAAAGTCTGATCACCCAATTGTAAGTTTGACCAAAAAAAGATATTTCAGAAAAGATAAATTTTGAATAAAAATTTTAATATATTATTTAACAACTTTAATATTTTCGTTATTTATCGATTGATAAAAAATGTCTATAGCAGAATCAATATACTCAGCAATATGAATTTAAAAAAATGCATAAAAGAAATAGATATAAAATTGTATAAAACAAACTTTTTACAAATTATTGATAAATTTGTTAAAGAAAAATATTTAACGATTTAATTACATTTTTATACCGCAAAAAAAGTAATTTCCTCTTCAATAGCTACAACAGTTTTTTTTTTATTTAAAAAAAAATTCTCTTAATAGAAAATCACATTTTTCCCATGGCTCAAGCAATCAATTTAAAAGCGCACACAAGTTTTAATTAAAAAGGTAATAAGGCATATAATGTTCGCGATTAAAAACAATGTTATTTGAAAGACTCAATATTATAACATTCTACGAGAAAAACGTGAAGAATAACCGAGCTGGTAGTTGGAAAACTTTTATTTAAGGTGAAAAAAAATGGAGCAGAAGCAAGGAAAAATACTTTATTGTTTTCATAATAGTACTGAATAATATAGTATTCATAACAGTATACATATACTATTATTAAAAATAGTATCGGATTACGTAAAAAATATCTTTACTCCCATAAAAAACACGTAAAAAGGCTTATAATTTTCTTTCGCGTATCACAAAGGTACTCATGCAATATTTTTTTAACGTTTATTCGCAAAAATGCAATGGATTTCTGATATAAATAATCTTATACAGATATACAGAAATCATTTATACCGATTTAAAGTATTTTCCAGAAATATTTATTAGTGCTGAATACAAATAATAGCAGTCTCGTTAGAGCTCGTTAGCAAATAGACATATAACATATTAATTGATTCACTGGTAAACAGCTAAAAGCTAGTTGGTATTGGAAGATTTAATATATACATTAAAGTGGGACAAAAAGATTTTAGCAACAACAATTTAAATAAAATTAACAAATAAATAAAATAAAATACAAAAATGGAAATTATACTTATCGCCAGGACATGGATTAATTTCAGGTGGCCGAGAAACTAAATATAATAATTTGTATATCTAATAAATTGTTTCACACGTCGACATTTGGTCACACCCAATTTACCTTTAGTGACAGTTAGTTAATCTCCAACATTGATTTACATTATGATGTATGTTGCAAAATCAAGAGAGTTCGTTCACATCTGAAAAGCTTAAAAAGTGGTATCCATTTTGTTCGAAAGAAGCCAAAGTATATTAGAACTAGATTTCATTTTAGAATTAAGTATCGAATCCTCTGGTTTCGGATCCAAATATTCTCTACTTAGTAGGATCTGCTTAAAGTTTCTTGAAATATTCTAGTAGTGAAAACTTAATAAAATATCATTTTTAATTTCAACATCAAATTTTATTTCCCAACTGACGTTAAACAGTCAACTGAATTATGAGTTTACCACTATTAATAATCAAATCCGTAGCCTTGTAATTATGAACCAAACTCAGAAGACAAGATAACTCTTGTATAAAGCATTCAGACAAGAGAGTCTTTATGGAAAACTTTTTGATGAAATTGAACCGCATTTGCGTTACACGGAGAGGAAAATCACAAAAGCTTCTTACGGTTATCCTAAAGGTAAGAGGATTCTACTTCATGATCCGTCTACCATTGAGGATATTTTATGACATTAAAGTGGTCGAAGCGAGCCGGGAGCAGAATTCGTATGAACCAGCTACCACTGGGATTCAAATCTGTATCACTTTATTTTGAGTTACCCTTTAAACTCCTTCCCAAATGCGTCCTAGTCCTGGTTCTTTCGTTGATCGGATTGAATTTTTGCGCTGGTTCTTAAGTGTTAATATGAAAAATATTGCATATTATACACATATAACTATTATACCTCTCATTATACGCTTTATATACCTTCTGTAATAGATATTATTGCAAGAGCAAATTAATTACCGCTATGTGTTTTCAATTATGAAGAATATTCTAAACTAGAAACTTGACTGCAGTTCTCTTATAGTTCGTCGAGTGCTCATTTTTGTTTTACGAAAAGATTCAGCCCTACTTTTTAGTGATAACGTACAACATCAATTTTTGGGAAATCTTTTAATGTACTTTTATTACATATATATCCTTCATCGTAAACGTATTGGGTGAAAAATATTTTAAACATTATTTTAAAGTAAAAAAGCTTTGACTTAGCAGTGCCCCCTTCAATGTACTAAACGATATTTGTCACATTTTACTATTTCATTAACTATCATCTGAGGCAACTTCAGTCTGCTGTTAAAGTCCAATCGAAAAACTTTAATTTTTTCCTACTTTAATCAGCTATATCAAGATAAAAGTACTAATAACTTATTTTCCGACCGGCATGTGTAGGGGGAAGGGAACTGTCCTGGCATCAGAAAGGTTCTGGGTTCGAATCCCGGACAAGGCATGGATGTTTCTTTCTCTGTGTGTTCTATGCCCTTTCTCCTTTGTGTGTGTGAATGGGACCCGCCCTATAAGCGGGTTTGTGGTTGTGTGAATGGTGTGGCAGAAGTCGAATTCTTGGCCATAGATGGCACCACTGAAAAGCAAGAACAATCGCACCCCCTCTGCCTAAACAGGCATACAACAAAAAAAATAATAACTTATGTAAAGATAGAGTTAGGCATACCATCATCAGGCTAATACTGATCGTGTGGCTTCTAAAAATATATTTAAAAACCCACCGATTATTCCTTAAATATAAAATTTTCAAAGCAAACATTTTCCTCAGGAATGATATTTTAAGTGAGTTTTGCAATATCGCGCCAGGTAGTTTACTAAACAAAATCTTAATTTCTCTCAAACATTAGTGAGTTTCCCTAGGATGTATGCTGATTTAAAATTTAGTACAAATATAACATGAAAACAAAAACACATTTATGGAGAAATTAAAGGTTTTTCAGAGTATATGTCTCATTTATACCTCAAGTAATCCAAATCAAGGACTCTTATGTAAAATCTTTTTCTATTCACGTCAAATACACTTCCTTTATTTACTATCTATATTTAGCCAGCGATAATCCTCAGTACAAAATACGCATCTTACTCAAGATGACAAAAACAGCAAATCACGCGTGTGTAAAATAAGCAATGGTATATTCAACTTATTTTCCACTTCATTTATAACTTCCAAGCATTTGAAAATAGACTTAATTTGATTTCCTATTCTGTTCTTTTTACGATGCTCTTAATGTATGATAAATAATAAAAATATGCAATAATCTTTAGGAACAAATCAAAAGATTAAATTACTACTGAACATTATAAATTACTCAGACTTATTTACCTTCAAAATAATTTTATTCATTGGTTTTAAAAGAAAATGTTTTTTTTAACATTTTCTAAACAACTACTTAGTTTTTAATTTAGTTGATTTCCTTATTATTATTATATTTCCTTATTATTATTATATTTCCTTATTATTATTATATTTCCTTATTATTTTATATTCTATTAAGCTTAAGTTAAGATATTTATTACGATTTAAAATCATTTTTATTTGTAATTGAACTATTAAAAAGTCTTTTTCCGATATAAAAAACTTTAAAGACAATAATAATTCATTAAATTTTTTTGACAGTTGTTTTTAATTATTATTGATATAATTGTTTTTAATTTAAATATTGATATTAATACAAATCAATATTTTTTGCTTGTATAAGAATAGTATATCAGAAACGCTTAACCCCGTCCCGCCCCCTGTCGGGGGCATCCGGGGAGCAATTTTATTGATCAACTAAAAATACAAAAACAATTCCCAGTTTGAAAAACAAAGGGAAGATGAATATTTACAATGAGGAATAGAAAGGGTGACTTGAATTCAAAATATAGATAGCAAAACAGATGAAAAGATGACTCCATCAACACAGTAACGAAGAATGTAAAAATGCAAGATATGTAAAAAGCAGATATTTGAACAGATGAAAAGTTAACTCGGTGTACAAAGTTATTAATTTTAACAGATGGAAAGCTGATCCAATCCATGTATCAAACAAGTTTAAATGTGAAAGTAAGTACAGGTGAAATGTTAATTCCATACGCAAAGTGTCCTATATTTAAATTATAAAACTCAGGGTAGGTGGAAAGGGAACTTTCTACCTTTACAACAAATCGAAAAGTTTGATGGGGTTTGGATAAGTCTGAATTTCAGTGCGTGATGCCAATGTTCTGAGTTCGTTATTATGACGTGTCTGGTGGCAAGCCAGCGCTAAAGTGGNTAACAAATACAAATAACAAATACAAATAACAAATACAAATAACAAATACAAATAACAAATACAAATAACAAATACAAATAACAAATACAAATAACAAATACAAATAACAAATACAAATAACAAATACAAATAACAAATACAAATAACAAATACAAATAACAAATACAAATAACAAATACAAATAACAAATACAAATAACAAATACAAATAACAAATACAAATAACAAATACAAATAACAAATACAAATAACAAATACAAATAACAAATACAAATAACAAATACAAATAACAAATACAAATAACAAATACAAATAACAAATACAAATAACAAATACAAATAACAAATACAAATAACAAATACAAATAACAAATACAAATAACAAATACAAATAACAAATACAAATAACAAATACAAATAACAAATACAAATAACAAATACAAATAACAAATACAAATAACAAATACAAATAACAAATACAAATAACAAATACAAATAACAAATACAAATAACAAATACAAATAACAAATACAAATAACAAATACAAATAACAAATACAAATAACAAATACAAATAACAAATACAAATAACAAATACAAATAACAAATACAAATAACAAATACAAATAACAAATACAAATAACAAATACAAATAACAAATACAAATAACAAATACAAATAACAAATACAAATAACAAATACAAATAACAAATACAAATAACAAATACAAATAACAAATACAAATAACAAATACAAATAACAAATACAAATAACAAATACAAATAACAAATACAAATAACAAATACAAATAACAAATACAAATAACAAATACAAATAACAAATACAAATAACAAATACAAATAACAAATACAAATAACAAATACAAATAACAAATACAAATAACAAATACAAATAACAAATACAAATAACAAATACAAATAACAAATACAAATAACAAATACAAATAACAAATACAAATAACAAATACAAATAACAAATACAAATAACAAATACAAATAACAAATACAAATAACAAATACAAATAACAAATACAAATAACAAATACAAATAACAAATACAAATAACAAATACAAATAACAAATACAAATAACAAATACAAATAACAAATACAAATAACAAATACAAATAACAAATACAAATAACAAATACAAATAACAAATACAAATAACAAATACAAATAACAAATACAAATAACAAATACAAATAACAAATACAAATAACAAATACAAATAACAAATACAAATAACAAATACAAATAACAAATACAAATAACAAATACAAATAACAAATACAAATAACAAATACAAATAACAAATACAAATAACAAATACAAATAACAAATACAAATAACAAATACAAATAACAAATACAAATAACAAATACAAATAACAAATACAAATAACAAATACAAATAACAAATACAAATAACAAATACAAATAACAAATACAAATAACAAATACAAATAACAAATACAAATAACAAATACAAATAACAAATACAAATAACAAATACAAATAACAAATACAAATAACAAATACAAATAACAAATACAAATAACAAATACAAATAACAAATACAAATAACAAATACAAATAACAAATACAAATAACAAATACAAATAACAAATACAAATAACAAATACAAATAACAAATACAAATAACAAATACAAATAACAAATACAAATAACAAATACAAATAACAAATACAAATAACAAATACAAATAACAAATACAAATAACAAATACAAATAACAAATACAAATAACAAATACAAATAACAAATACAAATAACAAATACAAATAACAAATACAAATAACAAATACAAATAACAAATACAAATAACAAATACAAATAACAAATACAAATAACAAATACAAATAACAAATACAAATAACAAATACAAATAACAAATACAAATAACAAATACAAATAACAAATACAAATAACAAATACAAATAACAAATACAAATAACAAATACAAATAACAAATACAAATAACAAATACAAATAACAAATACAAATAACAAATACAAATAACAAATACAAATAACAAATACAAATAACAAATACAAATAACAAATACAAATAACAAATACAAATAACAAATACAAATAACAAATACAAATAACAAATACAAATAACAAATACAAATAACAAATACAAATAACAAATACAAATAACAAATACAAATAACAAATACAAATAACAAATACAAATAACAAATACAAATAACAAATACAAATAACAAATACAAATAACAAATACAAATAACAAATACAAATAACAAATACAAATAACAAATACAAATAACAAATACAAATAACAAATACAAATAACAAATACAAATAACAAATACAAATAACAAATACAAATAACAAATACAAATAACAAATACAAATAACAAATACAAATAACAAATACAAATAACAAATACAAATAACAAATACAAATAACAAATACAAATAACAAATACAAATAACAAATACAAATAACAAATACAAATAACAAATACAAATAACAAATACAAATAACAAATACAAATAACAAATACAAATAACAAATACAAATAACAAATACAAATAACAAATACAAATAACAAATACAAATAACAAATACAAATAACAAATACAAATAACAAATACAAATAACAAATACAAATAACAAATACAAATAACAAATACAAATAACAAATACAAATAACAAATACAAATAACAAATACAAATAACAAATACAAATAACAAATACAAATAACAAATACAAATAACAAATACAAATAACAAATACAAATAACAAATACAAATAACAAATACAAATAACAAATACAAATAACAAATACAAATAACAAATACAAATAACAAATACAAATAACAAATACAAATAACAAATACAAATAACAAATACAAATAACAAATACAAATAACAAATACAAATAACAAATACAAATAACAAATACAAATAACAAATACAAATAACAAATACAAATAACAAATACAAATAACAAATACAAATAACAAATACAAATAACAAATACAAATAACAAATACAAATAACAAATACAAATAACAAATACAAATAACAAATACAAATAACAAATACAAATAACAAATACAAATAACAAATACAAATAACAAATACAAATAACAAATACAAATAACAAATACAAATAACAAATACAAATAACAAATACAAATAACAAATACAAATAACAAATACAAATAACAAATACAAATAACAAATACAAATAACAAATACAAATAACAAATACAAATAACAAATACAAATAACAAATACAAATAACAAATACAAATAACAAATACAAATAACAAATACAAATAACAAATACAAATAACAAATACAAATAACAAATACAAATAACAAATACAAATAACAAATACAAATAACAAATACAAATAACAAATACAAATAACAAATACAAATAACAAATACAAATAACAAATACAAATAACAAATACAAATAACAAATACAAATAACAAATACAAATAACAAATACAAATAACAAATACAAATAACAAATACAAATAACAAATACAAATAACAAATACAAATAACAAATACAAATAACAAATACAAATAACAAATACAAATAACAAATACAAATAACAAATACAAATAACAAATACAAATAACAAATACAAATAACAAATACAAATAACAAATACAAATAACAAATACAAATAACAAATACAAATAACAAATACAAATAACAAATACAAATAACAAATACAAATAACAAATACAAATAACAAATACAAATAACAAATACAAATAACAAATACAAATAACAAATACAAATAACAAATACAAATAACAAATACAAATAACAAATACAAATAACAAATACAAATAACAAATACAAATAACAAATACAAATAACAAATACAAATAACAAATACAAATAACAAATACAAATAACAAATACAAATAACAAATACAAATAACAAATACAAATAACAAATACAAATAACAAATACAAATAACAAATACAAATAACAAATACAAATAACAAATACAAATAACAAATACAAATAACAAATACAAATAACAAATACAAATAACAAATACAAATAACAAATACAAATAACAAATACAAATAACAAATACAAATAACAAATACAAATAACAAATACAAATAACAAATACAAATAACAAATACAAATAACAAATACAAATAACAAATACAAATAACAAATACAAATAACAAATACAAATAACAAATACAAATAACAAATACAAATAACAAATACAAATAACAAATACAAATAACAAATACAAATAACAAATACAAATAACAAATACAAATAACAAATACAAATAACAAATACAAATAACAAATACAAATAACAAATACAAATAACAAATACAAATAACAAATACAAATAACAAATACAAATAACAAATACAAATAACAAATACAAATAACAAATACAAATAACAAATACAAATAACAAATACAAATAACAAATACAAATAACAAATACAAATAACAATAACAAATAACAAATACAAATAACAAATACAAATAACAAATACAAATAACAAATGCAAATAACACTAAAGAAAAAAAAGGAATGAACAAGTACAATTGAATCATGTGAAAATGAATACTAGTAACAAATAATAATAATGAATATAAACATAAAGTACAAATATTACGAACCCGGATTAGATATACTTTTACCGGTTATATATACCGGGTTCTACATACTTTTCCATTTATATTAGCGAGAAGAAAAAATATTTTGGGGTGTGTTACAGTTAATCAAATAGAACGTTAGTTATTTTTTTCAATGATTAAATTTGCATTGCAAAAAAAAATGAAAGGAATTAAATTCCCAATGGAGAAATATACCACATATGTTAACACCAAGAACAAATACTCGCAGTTTCTGCAAAAGCTCTGAATAGTAACCACTCATGCACTGCTGTGAGTGCTAAAAGTAATCTCTTTTTATCACTATATGATAGTACAAATAACCATTTTTGTTAATCAAGTGAAGAAAATCAATTCTTTTCTCCTGGAATAGAAAAGATTATATTATTATACTCTAGGCAGTAATTATTATTGATTAGAACACGAAGGATACATTTTTGTACAATGACGCGTCTATATTATTCCAAAAGCTTTAAACATAGTCTAGTTTCTAATATTGATTAAAATTGTATCTTCTTTTTTAATTTAGTCATCCCTAATTTTCATTTTTTTGGATAGGACAAAAATTTCAGCTTAATTAAGAAAGCAAACCAAAATATAATTTTTCTTGTGTATCTATTGACGAAATATTTAAAATTATCCTGTTTATCAATAAAAAACTAATAAACAATATGCTATCTGCCCGATTTTTTTATTTGTTCAGTTTTACAAGTAGCAAAAGTAAACTATCTTGTGTTTAAAATCTTGAAAAGTTAACCATATTTCAAGCACACTACCACTCATTAATTGGCAACTTCTTAATCAGATCACTTATAAATTATTTGGATAGGTGATTTAAATATAAAAAATAAGCTGAAATTAACTATAGGAAAGTAATTTATTACATTTAGAAGAAGATTGTATCCAAAATTTTTGACAAGCATCTGATTTTCTGGTTGAGTTCTGGTTTTCGAAACTAAAGTTTCTATTAAAGCGCATTATTTTTTTCTTCAGTGCTGAATTCAAAATTTTAAAACAATGAAAGACATTAAAATTATAAAAATAAATAAATAATTGGGAAAAATTAGTTTTAAAGCGATTTATCTTTGAATTAATGATTTTTATAATTGTGCGCAGAAATTTTTTGATTCGCTTAAAAAGTTCTCGGGTATGGCGCAATACACACAAAGTTAAATTAACATTAAGGGGGTCCAAACCTTCAACCACTAAAGTAAACCAACTATTGGGGCTGCATTTCTCAGATAGAAGCTACCACCCATATTTTAGTTACAATAAATCCGAATCCATCCTCAATAAAAAGTTATGTTTCTTCAGAAGAATTACATTTTTGTGTCTGATTTTGGAACTTAAATCATTACTGGAACTAATTAATTAGCATAAACCCCTCGAACCACATTGTTAGAAAATTCTCTGACAAAATGGTTAAATAACAATTTATTTAGGTGTAAATGACCATATATAAGATGGTAATCAGACTATTAACTGTCAGAAAAACCGTTGATCAACTGCCTTTACCTAATACCGTTACGCAACCAGAATTTTATCGCACCAAATAAGTCCACTTAATAAAGACAATTAGTTCCTTGCATCTGGAAGCATATTTTAACCGAGATAGCAAATCTGTCAATCTCATGATCAAAAGCACGGGGGTTCGAGTCCCAGCATTGGCATGGCATTATTTCCTTTATTCCCTTTAACACATGAAAATTAGCGTCCTGTATTCCCAAATTTGAGACCCTGGTCTGTTTGAATAAGTTGCTCTCATTCGCGCATTGATGGAAGCACCATAAAACACAAAGAAACCTAGCTCCAATGTACTGTGTTAAATTTCTTCTTTGTGGTTTTGAAACCATGCTAGTTGCAAAAGGCAAAATAACCGTACAATTTTGTATTCATAGTTTTTTAACTGTACAACTTGTAAATGATTTACAACATTAAAAGTAAAAAAACATTTTCCGTAAACCTTACGTTTAATTAGATGGACAGTCTGCTGCCGATTATTTTACCGTGATTTTTGGAATGGAAATTATAACAGTGCATTAAGATTGAGCCCTAGTACTTACGTATTGAATATACAATTTGGCTATTAGCCTTTATTCGTTCTGCTTTACATAAAAAAACAAAATACCAAAATAGATTACATTTAGTTTTAGTTTGGAGTTCATACATACGTTTCGGATTTCATGACGTTAATCCTATGAAATCGAAGAAACTGGATTTAAAATGGTTACGGTGCATTGAAGAAAAGTCAATAATTCTTTTTACCTCTTAAATTTGTTAGCAATAAAGTATTGTGTAAATTTAGCCTTAAATGCTCAATAGATTAATTTCATAATAACCACTACACGTCGAAAAAAATTCTGGTAAAATTAACAAGCTGTAAGTTAACGACATTCCTGGTAAAAGAAAACATAATGGTGTTATTAAAAACCAAAATATTTGGTATTTAAACTATTCATTTGGTAATTTTTCTGTTCATATGGTTAAGGTTAAGGGGAAATTCCGGTTTTTAAAAATTATAGTTTATATTACCACACAGTTTAGTAAAAAATACAAAACTAAAAAGCAAATTAAACCGTATAAATGGCCATATGGCATGTTGTAAGAAATCATGATTAAATTACTAAATTTTAAAAAAATTAGCAAATTTTATCAGACATTGTAGAGCCATATTTCATTGTTACTTGATGATTTTGGCAACTTCAATAAGTGTGGTAATTTTTCCAAAATCATTACCCAAGTGCTACAGTAAAGATTTCGGAGCGTTTTAGTGTTCTCGTAAAGCCATAAATACAGTAAAATTTATTACATTCCTGTACTTTTGATCCTACTTTTATTCTCAGAGTATTCAAATATATTTTTTAACTTCCTTATCAAAAATTAAGTTTAAATGAATATACATTTATATTTGCGAATAGTCGAGGTCACAAATAGAAATTGAAGCAACTCAATCGAAATCCGCCAAATTATAAATGAGAAAGGGAGGATGAAAAAATTTTAAAACAAGTTTTTTTTTGTCTAGTGAAACAATAAGATGTTTCAAATAGTCACTTTTCGAATTTCGATAAACAAACAGGAAAATGAATGAACCCAAATAATGGCAGCCTTGGATAAATGAAGATACCCAAGAATCTGAAAGATGTACATGATAATGGAACAAAGGAAACAAGATCATGATGACGATGGTTTCAGTCCATAGTATTATAGTATTGATTTGCGAAATTTTGATAATGTTTTTGATTTTACCTTGCACAAATGGAATATCATATCCCTCCTTTAATATGTATAGTTTTTTTTGTTAAAAACAATTCTTTAATAACACGTATTCTTAAAAGGAGCATAAAAGTCGAGGTAGAATATGCATTATTATAATAAACAAAATGCATTTTTTTCATAAGAAATGATGTTGAGCCCATTCAATGCTACTTTCTTAAAGTAATTGTGTTCGTGAAATTTCACTCTTTTTAAAATCTGTACCCTTCGATTCAAAATAATTATTTAATTTTTAAGTATTTGTGCAATTTTGCAACGCTAATTCTGAAAAGTAAAGTTCACACATACGCTTAAAACAATAACGGGTTTATTCAAATATTGTATTATTCATTCGAGTATAGTACACGTAGAAATCCAGTCTCCTTTTATAATGAGTGGTCACAAGTATGTTAAATTTTGCTTTATTGTGATGAAACACAATTCTATTACGACATTACTTAGTGATATATCTGTACCACTATTGGTGGTTACATTTTAAAATAAAAAACCTTTGAATAACCATAGTA
The DNA here is from genome assembly GCF_043381705.1 of Parasteatoda tepidariorum. Taxonomy (NCBI): domain Eukaryota; kingdom Metazoa; phylum Arthropoda; class Arachnida; order Araneae; family Theridiidae; genus Parasteatoda; species Parasteatoda tepidariorum. The sequence goes on along the minus strand of NC_092211.1, from coordinate 43,438,608 downwards.
CTTAAAGGAAATAAGTGATCACCGTTTTTATGAAATTAAAAAATGTAAGCAATGTTTAAATAATATATTTAAAGAAAAATCTTAGAATTACTTTATTATTTCCCTCACTCAATATTTCATAAGCACGTTTCTCATTAAAAAGTCTTAATTCCTATTTCAATCTTTTTATTTAATATGCTAACAATTTTTGCCGGATTTTATATCATTGTTATATGATAATATTTTCTACCAGCAATGTTTCCATTTCCTTCATTTCGAGATAAATATATATTTTGTTGTTAAGTTAATATTTTATTTCTTTTTAAATTTGTATCTAAACTCTTTATTAGATTAACTAAAAGTAAATACATTGCCTTTTCTTAGGAATCAGTGTAAGAAACTTTTCAGAATTCGTTTCTACATTCGCCATTTGTGTACACTTTTATTTCTTAGTTAAGAAAACAAAAAGAATTTTGCTAAAGATATCTTCTTCTTTTACTTAATTTAATTTGATTTATGTAATAAGTTAGCTTATTTTATATTATTTGCTATTTTTAAACTAAAATATCTAAAAATACATATTTAGTTCTTTTTTTCATTTTAATTACTCTGCATCTGATCTTTGTACACTGTATGAAATTTCTCAGAAAAAAATGCTTAAATAACTATTTAATTATTATTTTACCACATTCAAACAAAAAAATCAAATAACTATAAATACGTTGGTATTCAAACTGTTAACTGTGAATACCAGCCATTGATTAACTAATGCTTTCACCTAATACTGTTACACAACCAGAATTTTATCTTACCAGCTAGGCCCAGCTAATGAAGCTACTTTGCCGCTGGGGTACATATTATAGCCGAGAGGGTTAATCTGTCAGTTTCGTGTCCGACAGAATGGGGATTCGAGTCCCAGTGTTGACACCACAGTAGTTCTTCCATTCCCTTAGATACATGAATAGTTTCCAGTATCCTACACTCCCCAATTCGTAACCCTGGACTATTAGAATACTATACTCTTATTCACGCTCGGATGGCAGCACCATAAAGCTCATTAAAACAAAAAAATGTAGTATTTATCTTCCGATCAATGAAAAAACCAGATAAACTAATTAAACCACGTTTAATAGTACATTTGATAACACACAACTCAACCACAAACTAACTCTAATGCTCATTGCCCAAGAAAAAGCCTAGCTCTAACGTCCTTACAATTCTTTGTTATGGTTAAATTCTTTGTTATGGTTTTAAAAAAATGCTGGTTGTAAAAGATTAAAAAACCGTATTAATGGTTTTTAAAGTATATTTGTTGCAAATGGTCTCAAAACCGTAAAAGTAAAAATTTCCTTTACCGTAAACGTTACAGTTAATAAGATGAACAAACTGCGGCCGGCTATTTTACCGTAATATTAGAATGAAAATTATAGAAGTGAAAAGTCGCCCATTCAGTAAAATTTAGTGATTTTATCATGATATAGATTAATGCAAAAAAAGAAAGAAAAACATTTATTTAATTAAATTAACTTTTTAGATTTGTATTTTTTATTAAATGAGGGGTAATAAAAACTACAATTTCCGATAAACCATTACCGTATGAACGGAAAAATTTTGAAATGAATGCTTTAAATACCGCATATTACGGTTTTCAAAACCAAAATTATGGGGGTTTTTTTATCAGAAGTGTCATTTCAATAGTTTTTCAGAATTTTTCACTAGCATGTAAATATATTTTTATGGAGTCATAGTGAACTGTGACAATTCGAGGCAAAAGTTGAAGTATGGGTAGAAATATTTTAAAATTTTTAATATCAATTATAGACAACTCTTTGCTTACATTAGACTTTTAATAATGTGGAGTAAATATTAGAGATTGGGGGATAAAAAGTTTAGCTTAGAGCGAAAGGAAAAAGAAGTAAATCTAAATCATTAAAGTAAAAGAATAAATTTTGATCTAATCTGTAGTAAGCTTAAAACACTTAATTTCAAAAACAAATGCAAATATTTCAGTTATTTAAAATGTTTTAGAAATAATTCAATGTGAATTTATTGTAATATTCAAATTTAAAAGCTAAAAAACTTTAATTTAAAATAGCTGAAAACAATTTTAAGTTAATTATATTGCATTGTAAATTATTTTACCAAACTTAATTTAAGATATCTCTTACAAAAACAAAAATGATTCAAATATTTATAGCTTTTCTTCGAAATATATTTTAGCAGTCAAATTTGTGCCATATTATTAAAATTCGTTATTTAATTTATATGACTCGCAGTGTAAATATCTGAAAGTTACAATCTGAAAGTTCAATTTAATTAGGAAAAAAAATATTATTTACATTTGCATTATATGCACAACACAAAATTTAATAATATAGCTCTTATCTTTTCTTGTTAGAAATGCATACAAATAAAAAAAAATCAAATTAAAGAATGTGTACCCCTTTTCATTAGCGATCGTAAATATTTATTCAGAGAAGGAATTCCTAACATATAATTAATTCGATTCACTTTTCCATATAATGAATATATTTTGTTCACAATGTTATACTGTAAAATGCTATCAAATTTAAATTAAAAATTCAAGCGAATGTCTTTTAAAATTTTATACTTCCATATTTTAATAAATGAATAAATAATTATGATGTCCGCAAAGACTTTCCGCATTTAAGAGCAAGGATATTGAGAACTCTATATACAGTTTAAATACAGACCATATACTTAGCTGAAAAAGCAACCGTAAATATTTAATAAAATTTTGATTAAAATATGTTTATTTTTTTACAAAAAATGAAGTCATATTTATTGAAAATTAAAATCATACGAGTGGTGGAATATCAGTAGAAAGCCGGAAGGATTCGAAAAAGTAAAGAATTTATTTATTACATCTCTTGTTAAACTACTCAACTATAAAATTTTAATGACTTTTCATAGACTGTAAGAAGCATTTTGTTTGAGAAATATCTTCAATTTAATAGAAATTACAGAAATCAATATTTCCCAATATTACAAGAACATACTTTAATGGAGATTATCAAAAAATTGAAATATATAAGTTGAGCCTCTCGAAATTTTGCATAGCAATCCATGGTTTTTGTTTATTAAATGTTAACTAATATTTATTTTTTCAAATAAATCGAAAAGCTATTAAATCGTAATATGTTTTTCGAATGTTCTGAAGATGAAGGAGATATATTCAGCTAGTTATTAAAGCTAAATTTCAAACTACGCACCAACTAACGTATTTAATTAAAAAAGATAGGAACTAGAGGGTACCTGAAAAGCATTTGAATTTTCCTTAAAAAAGTGGCAAACCTGATTTATGTCATTAACAAGCTTTGTGATACAAATTTAATCATAATCAAAAATATGATTATAATTAAAATAAATACAAAGAACTGTTTTTTAAAAAAAATAATGCATAAGTGATACTTATCAAATGTAATGTAGGACATTTTTTAAATTTGTAGAAACAGCATCAATAATTTTGTTATAGTGACAAAAAATTAACAAAAAACATTTTCAAAATTAAGTAACACAATATACAATTAGGGACTGTAAATTATTATGTTAAGAAGGAATAATTAAAACACTATCAAAATCTAATGATCTAGTAAAGTTTTCCATTTCCAATATAATTATGACGCAAAAAGCATCTGAAGAATAAGAGTTAATTGAGATGCAAGAAGATCAAGCTCTACAATTAAAATATAAGTCGACGTCGATTACTGAATTTTGGAAATTTGTAACAGAATCGAAGTAGCCTGAATTTAAAAAAGCTGCTTGTTGAATTATTTCAATATTCGGAACAACGTACTTATGTAAATCAGTTTATCCCTCTTTAAAATTCGTGAAATCGAAACACCGATCAGTATTAACTAACCAGCATCTCAAAGAACTACTGAGAAGTGCTGTCACCAATTATTCACTAAATTTTAAAGAATTATCAAGAGAAGTAAAATAAATGTGTTTAATTTTAAATTCAATACACATATTTTGTACTTTTACTTATATGTTTTCAATAAATATAGTTTATGTAAAAAAAATTTAATACCTTTTTCGCATATCTTTTTAAGTATGTATTTAATTGCGGCTCGCGAAAAATTTCAAATTTGGCTCGACTATGTAGGAGCTTGGCCACCCCTGGTATATATAATATTAAGGTTAATCTATCAGAGGCGTAATGTTACTCACTTAATTAGAGATTTAGTTCAATCAAATAAAGGCACTAGGGAGTAATTTTTTTTTTAAATTTTGTTCATAATATCCTAAACATTTTTATTTCGGGAATGATGTATAAAAAATAATATAAAATAATTTATTAATATTTACAGACTTATTAATTAAAGAATTTTTTAATAATAAGCTATAGAAAATGCTTTCCATGCAAATTTTTATCAAATAATTTATTTTTTTTGTAGTCAAAAACAAGGTTTAGACTAAATTTAAGCCAAATACTGTTTTTTTAAAAAAACGTGTATTCATTTAGAAAAATTTAACCTTTAATAAAATTTAAATATTGCAAAAAGTTGCATTTACTGCAACAATATTTTTAAAACACTTAAAAAGGTTAAACAAAAATCTATAATTTGTTTTTACTAAAAATAAAACGATTCATATCATCACAATGATATGAATCGTTAATGTGATCATAACTTTGTTCTTAAGTTTAAGCGCAGTAGTTAAGGTAAATCAAAAAATGCTATATTTAAATTATTTTCATTTCAAATCTGCATTTCCCAAGTAATACTCTAAAAGTAAGCATTTTATGAACTACTGCACGTGCCTGTAAAAAATATCTAAAATAAAATTTCGAGTACCAAAATACTTATTTATTCTCAGTATTTTCAGAACCCGGAAATCATTGCTTGCAAATACACTTAAACCAAAATATTTTCCAATTCTTTTGAGTACAAATCAGCTTAATAAGTTATACTTGGAAATTCTAAAAATAGCGAAATTCTGAGCACTGTTTATCACAATAAGAGTTTATTATTGAGCATTTAGAAATACTGAAAAGTTCTTAACGATAGCCCACTTATTGTTTTGTGTTTTGAAAATATACCTTAAAAGGGGGAGGCAGGAACTTTAGGGAAATGGCTTTATGTCACACATGTCATTAAAGGTTAAATTACAAGTATGGAGAGTTAGAATAAATGTGTTCAATATTTCTTCCAGTGACAGAAGTGATTTCTGATTTAGAAACATGTGCAACTGCTAACTCATAATCAAAAAAAATTGTCTCTTTTTTTTTGGTTCTCTGGGTTGAGATTTATGAAATATAATATGGCGATTACAATACTTCTCTGTATCTTTATGAACAGTGCTAAGAAAAACAACCTAGAAGCTCGATCTAATTATTGGATCTTCACGTTCTAGGACTCAATCTTTATGATTCAAGAGGGGGACTTCAAATATACTAATTAAATAGTAAGTAGTATATAATAATTAAGTAGTAAAAACGATATCTTACGGTACGAAACCAGAAGCAAAAACATACTTCCTCTGAATAAACATGCCTTTTTTTTTTTTTTTTTTTTTTTTTTTTTTTTTTTNTCCTTTTTTTTTTTTTTTTTTTTGATGGATTTGGATTTCTGACCATCAAAATGTAGGGGGTAATCGCAATTTGGGAAATATGCTCCTTATAGATTGGGCAGGAGAGCCGACAAAAGTTCCGAACCCTTATTAATATTTTTACTTTTTGTGTATTACAACGAGAATTTTAAACCACATTGAAAAACTTTTTGCGCACAATTTTAAAATGCGTTTCTTCAAAGATAATCCCATGGAAATTTTAATTTCAATAACTATTCATTACTTTTTATTATTATTTTTTTTAAGAATAGTCGAAAAATTTTGAATTGTAAGGAATACAAATTTTTACATGAATTTAAAGAATGAAATTTTAAAAGGCAATGAAATCAAGACTACTTCCTCAATGTATATTCTCTGGTACACGGTACGGCAAAAGTTACCTAAAAATCAGTTTTCGATACATGTTTAATATTTAAAATGCTTTCCCGCTCAAGCGTAAATTTAAACAGTGTAAGCGATTTTAGAAACAAAACGCAAATTTATCAGTTACTGTATTTTCTGAGATCAAAATTTGTTTAGAAACATTTTGAAAGTAAGCTTTTTGATAAATATTTTCCTTTTTTGTAGTAAGGTTCTTTTTAGTACTCTTATATTTCTAAAAATAAATTTAAATAAATAAAAGCCGAATTATATTTCTCTTAATGAAAATTAAAAAGAACTACTATACATGTTTGTTACAGAAGCATATTTCTTTAACGAATTTATTTCATTCTGGTTTGAAACTTAAGATGGGAAATACAAAAGCAATATAATAATAAATAAAATACGATTCACTACAAAATGAAGAAAATTGTGATCACGGCAAGGCGATCACAGGTTACACATTGGCAAAATGGTTGCAGTCAATTTTTTTTTCGGAAAAGAAACTTTATTGTGTTTTCATCTTGGACTTGTTTAACTGTTAATCCTGAACTACTCGGTAGACAATTTTGCAGACATATTTAAATGCAGCTCAGACATATTCTGTGTAAATTCTTTTGATGACTGAATAGGCATTGAACAGCCAATCGAGATCTATATCAACATTTTGGGATTGGTACATTGGTATTTGAAGGATATTGTAAACTGTATCATACATCCGTTTCGGATTTACAAGCTCATACATGAAATAGAAGGATTTTAAAGCTAGGCTTTTTTTTCAATTTTGCATGAATAGGGAATGAATCATTTATATTGCGAGGAAGACAGTCTACGGTTTTGTGCAAGTTACTGAGTACGTTGACAATGCATCCTTTTATCCCTAACTGGTGATCAACACCCAGTTCTAGTATTTGTATGAAAAGGGTTCGGAGAGACAATTCGCTCGTCTGTAGGGTTCAATTCTCTCAACCACTTTGGTACTTCTGTGAGGAACGGGGTTCATGCTTGCGTTTGTGAACGGAATCATTTTGTTTTTTCGTTTGTGTGTAACGCTTAAGGTATTCCAGCCTATGCTCTTTGGCTTTTTCAGCCTCGGTAATTTTAGGCCTTGGCATCGTTTTTTTCTTGCTTCAACTCTAACTTTTGGGACCGTGTCAATCAGTTTGGACCCTCTTTATTTGTTATATTCACCTGAATTAGTATTGAAAACGATCCAGTTTGAACTGATTGAACTTTGATGAATTTCTGATTCATAATTAAAACAATAAAAACAAAATTAAGGTATTCCAGCCTATGCTCTTTGGCTTTGGCTTTTTCAGCCTCGGTAATTTTAGGCCTTGGCATCGTTTTTTTCTTGCTTCAACTCTAACTTTTGGGACCGTGTCAATCAGTTTGGACCCTCTTTATTTGTTATATTCCCCTGAATTAGTATTGAAAGCGATCCAGTTTGAACTGATTGAACTTTGATGAATTTCTGGTTCTTAATTAAAACAATAAAAACAAAAATATCGCTCAAATGATGAAATTCTCTTTCATTCACAACTCAAGAAGTATTTATAGGATCTCTCTGGTCCCATATCTCAAAAATAAACTCACCCACTTAATACATAACAAAATTAGAAGTGAAAAAAAGAATTCTAAAAAACTATTAAACAACAGTGGTCGCCATAGCAACGCATGCGCACTGTTTACTATTACTCTTGATTATTGTAGTTGAAAAGTGAGGACGCCATAAAATCCAAACCAAGGCCCATTTTGCCAATGGGAAAAAATATTTGCTAAAAATTTTTCTTTCCATGGAATTATCTTTGGATCATTAAATTTTATAGTTGTAGGTATACATTTTTCAATTCGCTAAATAAGTTCTCGAGATATGATGAAATACATAAAAAAAGTAAAATTAGCATTAAGGAATCTAAACTTTGGCCGGCTCTTCCAAACAATCTATTGGGACCATATTTCCCAGATTTCGAGTACCCCCTTTATTTCGGGGGTCAGGAATCCAAATCTGTCGAAAAAAGGCATGTTGATTCTGAAAAAGTGCGTTTTGTGTCTGATTTCGTAAATTAAAATATCGTTTGCCCTAATTAATTAGTTTATTTGAAGTTTGTGAAGACATGTCATGCGAAAAATAACTAACAATCTTGTGCATGATTGCAATTAGTTTCATGTACATTCTATGTTAAAAAATCATAAATGTATTAATTACATGTGAGAAATATTGAAACTTTTCTTTGTTTCTTTGTTATATTTTTAAATTGCCTCCACAATAATTTTAGTCGAGAAAATTAAGGTAATAGAGACAGGTAACTTGAGTAAAACAAAAATTTAACGAAACAGTTCAATTACATAAATTGTATCCCAATAAAAATATTGTAATTAGCAACAATGACGTAAAATAAGTCAGTCTTTTATGTTTTACTTTTAAAGGTCAACATAAAGTTATACATAGTGTCAGTTTTTGAATTTATATTAGTTGCCACGACTATAAAAAGTAGTAATTATAGCAAATCCACGAAAAAAACTTAACGAGTTTATTACTGTATGTATTATTTAAAAGTAATTGAATGCAATTCTGTTCTTCTGTTTCTCCAGTTTATAAAGATATACATCTATCAAGATCTATTTATTGTAATATGTCTAAAAGTGTGTTACCTTTGGAATAAAATATTTTAAAATTATTGAAATATTCTTATCTTAAGTACAAAGAACTTTGAAATTCTAGCTATCCCAACCGAAAAAACAGGAAAATATACTTTTCGGAAAAGTCCGATGAATCTTTCTGAAAGACGTTTTACGTTACCATTTCTGTAAGGAAACAATGGAACAAAAGAAATGGAATACCTGGACTATTACGGAGTTGTCGTAAAAGAACCAGCAACAATAATGAGTTAGAATAATCAATAGACAATGCTGTAGCTGCAGCTTTCCTTTCTCAATACACCTATACACTTGTAGTTTTGAAAGAAAATGTAGAAACAAGTCCACAACACACATACGTTAGACTAAGATTTCTCTGTACCATAGTAATAGAATTTGGAATAATACAAAATATTTTTCGAAAGCAAAATTATCAATATACTTCCTAAAATATAAAATAGCGTTTTCTAAATAAATTTTCTATATAAATAAATTCAAAATAAATTTTCTATCTACTCGCTTTTGTATGATGATTTTGCACAAATAAAAATGCTGTAAATTATTTTTTTTAAACTTCAATTACTTATTTTAAAATTTTAGGAGCATTACTTGTTTATATTGCGGAGTAAAATACACTATCTGGCCAAAATTATTCGGACACCCGGTTGTTTTAGTGGTGGAAGCATGATGGTGTAGGGGTGTTTCTCGTGGTTTGACCTGGATCCGTTAGTTCCTGTGGTAAGAAACCTGAAATCTGTATGTGGTCATTCTGGACAATGCTACACTCCCAACTCTATGGCAAAATTTCTGGGTAGGCCCATTTCTCTTCCAGCAGGATAACTGCTCCATTCACACATTGAGGCTTTCACAGACGTGGTTTGGCGAAATGGGTGTTCAAAAACTGGACTGACCTTCTCAAAGCCCCAATCAAAATCCCATTGAACGTCTTTGGGACGAACTAGAGAGCAGATTACGTAGCTAGCCAAATCGACCATCCTCACTGCAAACACTCACTTCAGCTGTGTCAGCTGTGATGGAAGCCTGGAAGTCAATTATTATGGCGACCTACGAAAAACTGGTCAGACATTGAGGCTTTCACAGACGTGGTTTGGCAAAATGGGTGTTCAAAAACTGGACTTACCTTCTCAAAGCCCCGATCCAAATCCCATTGAACATCTTTGGGACGAACTAGAGAGCAGATTACGTAGCTACCCAAATCGACCATCCTCACTGCAAGCACTCACTTCAGCTGTGTCAGCTGTGATGGAAGCCTGGAAGTCAATTATTATGGCGACCTATGAAAAACTGGTCACACATTGAGGCTTTCACAGACGTGGTTTGGCAAAATGGGTGTTCAAAAACTGGACTTACCTTCTCAAAGCCCCGATCCAAATCCCATTGAACATCTTTGGGACGAATTAGAGAGCAGATTACGTAGCCATCCAAATCGACCATCAAGCAAGCACTCACTTCAGCTGTGATGAAGTCAATGACCATAAGAAGTCAATTCTTATGGCCACCTATCAAAAACTGGTGGAAAGTCTTCCCAGACGTATGCAGGCTGTCATCGATGTAAAACGGGAACCAACATCATATTAATATGTGATTCAGGATGCTCTAAGTTCATACCTCTGGGTGTCCTGATTCTTTTGGCCAGATAGTGAAGTTCTCATCTATGATACCACAATAGGCATTGCATATATCCTAGCTTTTAGAATTTCTTTATTTTCTTAAATTTATTTTTTGAATTATTCTTAATTGAATTTCAATAATTTCTTAATATTTATTACATTTCATAAAAATCGAATATGAATATTTGATTCCTTTCTTAACAATCAATGTAACGAGTAACTTTTTATTTCAATACAAATGTAAAACTCATTGTTTCACTGTAGCGACTGAATGGAAAGCAAAATCTATTTATAACTCTTTATTCTTCATTTCTTACAACAGAAATGCTTCAGTTACACGGTTTTACTAATTCTTACAGTCTTCTCGCGATTAATCCTAGCCAAATTATATTCAAATTTAATATTTAAGGGGGGTTGCTTTTATTTTTGGCTGTGTTATTTTTCGATAAATTTCCAACCATGGATCTATTCCTATGTTCCTATATTCCTAATGTTGGGAACAATTAGCTTACTTTTAATTTTAAATTCAAAGCGATTAGGCTTCGGCCTCCCAGATCCAACTGTTGAATTTTTATCTTTACAGAAATCCTTGATGCTAAGAGAACATATCCTCTAAATAATAAATCAATTATTCTCAAATGAATTTGTTTATTTTTCTGGGATAAATATCCCTTCTTCGTAACAAATTGAGATGTATCTCACACATCTTAATTATATGATTAGATGTATATGATTAATACTACAATTATGTTACTTCCATTAATCACCAAATTGGACTAACCACCTAAACCATAACATCTTATTTCTTAAAGACTATAACAGTACAATTTAGTAATATTAAATAACTTCCAACGCTTTTATTATATTGTTTTCATAATATTTTATTGTTCAACAAACACTTTCTTTACCGGTAATTAAATCGAATAAAATTTTTAAAAAAACAATAATTTTTTAAAAACAAACTTGCAAACTACGTATTTAAAAAAATATTGACTTCAATTTGAAAATATTCGTGATTCCTGCAAACAATTATTCACTTGACTTATTTCAACACTTCTCACATTCAATATTTCTTCAAAAGAATAAAATTAATTTAATCGATTTTTTAAAAATCTTCCATGATTTTAATTTGATATCTAAAACATTTCCACGTGCTCATAATATGTCTTACTCATGATTTTGTGAGTGAAAATTAAACTCTGAGTTTTGAAAGAAGAATATTTTTATAAGCATTCATGGACATATGTTGTCTATATAAAGCATTAAAATGCTATTATTATACATTCTGCATTTTGCTTAAATATAAAATCTAAGATGAAAATCTAATTTTTTTTTATAATTTTGCGACAATTTAAAACAAATAAATTCAACATAAAAGTTGTGATCGCCTTATTACGTTAAGACTTATCACTGGTTACCCATTGGTCAAATGCTTTTTAACGCCACAACATTTCAAATCATGGTTTGCAAAAACTGTCTAAATTGATGTTTGTCGTCGGATTGATTTTCATATCCTGCCTATGTACGTATTTCAAGACGCCGCAAAATACTTTTCGTTCTTCAGCATCCATATTTATATTAAAATCACTGACAAGAAAGTGATTGTACGTTAATAATAAAACGAATATAAAAATACTTTAATTTATGATTATGCAAATACATTAAAAATGCCTGCTAGTGAAAAGAAGAAGAAAAACAGCAGCGGTTGCCATAGCAACGCACGAAATGACGACGCATGCGCACTGCTTACTATTACTCTTGAACACAGTTGAAAAGTGCTCCGACGCCATCAAATCCAAACCAAGACCCATTTTGCCAATGGGTAAAAAATATATTTATTATTATAATACACAATGATGGAGTTCAACTCTAAAATATAATTTTTGATGTTAAAATACAATTGAAATAAAAATTTTGGAATCAATGGAATAATTCGATATTTTTTTTCTCTGCTATGAAGCAGTGCAATGATTTTGAATTTATTTCAAAATTCTAAATCCAATAAAAGATATAAAAAACCAACGATATCTAACCAAAAATTATTACCTCAAATTGCAATATTAAAGTTTAAACTCTGAATTTTTTTAAAATATTTTTGTGTGAATCATGTAGATAAGTTATTTGTGTAAAACTTTAAATTACCATTTCAATGAATTTCACATTTTCCCTAAACATAAAGCATAAGTAAATGTTTAATATTTCGTTATTAAAATGCAACATTTAAATGCATAAAATGCAATATGCATAATAACACCAGAACACTGTACATGATCCTTTTGGACGCTTCCAATAATCAGTTAAAGCTAAAAATTGTATTTAAAGCTAAAATAACAATACAACTATAATACGATTCCACATACCGTATAAGGTATGAAAGAAAGACTATATTACATGTATGGAAAATGTGTGATAAAAATGCATAGAAATAAAATTTAAAATTATTTTGTTACAATTCTATATGCAACATGAACATAAACTGCTGTTTGTAGAAAATGCAACACCATGAAAGAATCATCAGAATCAAATGAAATTTAATGCAGAAACGACTTGTACTGATACAAATAAATGATGAAATTTTCAAAACAAAAGAAACAAATTAAGCGTCCGAAATCAGTATTTGGTGCAGCCACCACGCGCTGCAATAAGTGCTGCTATACGACGTGGCATGGAGTCAAACAGATGTTGAATATCTGCTTGAGGAAGAGAATTCCATATCGCTTGTATGCGCAACCAAAGTTCGTCTTTGGAAACTGCAGGACGCGGATCACGAGTGAGACGCCGACCAACCATATCCCACACGTGCTCAATAGGCGACATATCCGGCGAATAAGCAGGCCAAGGAAGAAGTTGCATGCGTTGTGCTGAACAGAAGTCTCTAACAGTCCGCGCAACATGTGGGCGTGCATTATCCTGCTGAAAGATAGCTCCAGGGATGCCTTGAAGGAAAGGAACGACTTCGGGCTGTAGCACTTCACGGACGTATCTGTTGCTATTGAGATTACCCTCAATTCGTATCAAATTGGATCGTCCATGATACGAAATCGCACCCCAGACCATAACTCCGGGTGTTCGACCACTATGTCGTTCAATAATACACTCAGGAAGGCAGCGTTGACCGGCATAACGTCTAACACGAACACGGCCATCATGGGTCCACAAATTGAAGCGTGATTCATCTGAAAAGACAACTTGGTGCCAATCAGCTCGCCAGTCTCTGTGCTCAAGAGCCCACTGCCGACGCAGCCGTCGATGATCCGCCGTGAGGGGAATCCTGTATAATGGCACCCTTGCACGCAATCCACGGCGCAGCAGACGACGACGAATTGACGAAGCCGACAATTGTACACCTGTAGCAGTAGACCAATGTGCTGCCAGCTGCCTGGAGGAAGCTGTGCGATCATTCACCGCCATGCGGAGCAGGTGTCGATCATCGCGCTCTGACGTCACCTTCTGTCGTCCAGTGCCTGTTTTTCGAGTTGTTCGGTGCTCGTCGGTCCACTGCTTCCAAACTCGCATCACTGTGGAACTGTTCCGCTGCATACGAGCTGCTATTGCGCGATAGGAAAATCCTCCTTCTCGAAGGCCGATTATCCTCCCTCGTTCAAACTCCGTAAGTTGCTTGAATTTCTTATTCTTCCGTCGTGGAGGCATACTCAGGTCTCACTAAACGTTTGCCACTAACAAATAATCATAGACTATTTTCAACGTCCCGCTACAGCACTTTATTTATACGCTTTCAGCATCAATTCAGAGGGCGCTGCGCGCGCCACGCACGCGCGATGGCTCTGAAACTTTATTAATTTGCATAATATCCTATATCCATTATTAAAATAATATTTCATTTGATTCTGATGATTCCTTCATGGTGTTGCATTTTCTACAAACAGCAGTTTATGTGCAGAGCTATATGCAACAAGAGCTATATGTACAATTCTATATGCAACATGAACATATGTGCTTGAACATAGTTGCAGAGCAGGTTCACCCATTCATGGCAACAGTTTTTCCTGCGGGGGATGGTGTTTACCAACAGGATAATACACCATGTCATAAGGGTCGCATCGTCGAGGAACATTCCAGTGACTTTCAAGTCATTTCTTAGCTCCCAAATTCACCTGACCTTAATCTAATAGAGCATTTGTGGTCCTACTTAGAAAACCAAATTCGTGCTGCCACGCTACCCCCTCGTAATGTGAGGGAATTGCAGGGCCAGTTGGTGAGTGCTTGGTACCAGATACCTCAGACTTCCTATCAGCACCTTGCGGAATCAGTGCCATGGCGGGTGCTAGCAGTTTTGAGGGCTAAAGGTGGTCCTACGTGTTATTAGCAGGGTAATCATAATGTAATGGCTCTTCGGTGTACATGATAGTTTTATATTACAATTGTATCGAATGTTAAAATGTTGCGATGGTAAAATTTGCAAATGCCTAATGAAAAACGCGTTGAAAATTTGAATATTGTTTTGAATTTTAAATTTAAAGAAATATTAAAAAATATAATGCCTAGCAGCGGAATTTGTACTTGCTTTCACGATTTTTAGATAATTTGAGTTCTAAGTCATTCAAAATTATTAAATTGGGTAAAAAACATAACTAGAAATAAAATGAATAGATTAAATAAAAAAACAATTTTGCTGTTTCAAATAAAAGTAGTGAAAATTATTCAATCCATCATTTCTTGAAATAGGTAAATAAAACATAACTCAAAAGAATACACCTTCATCAAGACATTAGTTCAATAATTATGCTGTTACACATAAAACCTTAATGAAATGTAGGTATAAGAGAAATAGGAAATACTCTTCTACTAAAATACAATATAAGAACTTACTAAATATGGAAGCCAAATGCCTTGTTTATAATGAAGAGGTATTCAAATATGTGAACTGCAACTTAAAAGAATAACAATTATTAAAATGAGAAACGTCTCGAACAATTTTTAAATATGTAGTAAGTACAAGAAGAAAAACAATGAAGAATGATGCCACCAAAAAACTATAAATTTGAAGTAGGTAGTTTAATAAAAAGATGATTGTAAGGCAATGAAGTTAAAAAAGGAATAAAAGT
This sequence comes from Parasteatoda tepidariorum, assembly GCF_043381705.1. Lineage (NCBI taxonomy): Eukaryota > Metazoa > Arthropoda > Arachnida > Araneae > Theridiidae > Parasteatoda > Parasteatoda tepidariorum. Next base: position 43,423,337 of record NC_092211.1, on the reverse strand, counting down.
TACTTTTTGCAGTTGGAAATATTTAAAAGTATCTTTTGCTGTTGAAAATGAAGTGAAAAGATCTTTTTCAATGACATCTAGTTACTAAAAAGTCTAGTTATAATGATTTAAAAAACATCAGCATGGACCACTTTTTTTTTTCCAAAAACCTATTTAGAAAAAAAATATTTTTTTTTCAACTAGTAGCATTAAAATATTCATAAATTAGATTATGAAGTAATATTCGGAATAAAGATTCAAAAAAGGTAATGTCATGAGATTTCACAAAAGTTTGCCTTGCATTTAATCGTAGCGCCAACATTATTTTTTCCTTTTTAGCAATTTTACAATTTGTAAATAAATTTCCGCTTATTTGCTGCGAAACTTTAACTTTTAAATGTGAGTTTTTGCCAGCATTTGAAATAACGAAACATCCAAAATTAGTGTTGAGAAAATAATGCATTTCAGTAAACGTGCATTGATAAAAAATTTTATGTATTGGAAAAAAAAATTACAAACTCCTATTAGTCTTTATAAAATACGAGTTACGAAAGTTATTTTGCTTACATCATAGTTTTGTGCAATAATTATTCATACACTGTTAAAAATTCGGAGCCACGTTGCACCAAAAATAGGTATTCATTTGCTAGCTACTTAAACGGAGCTCAATTTCAACATATTTTCCTATTTTCACTAACTCCAAACATCAGTAGATGGTTGCACCAAAAGTAGATGTTTTGAAGAAACAAAACACCTATTTTCATTTTTTCTTTTTTTTTTCTTTCATAAAAGCAGAGAGTGGTTGCTCCAGTATTAGGTATTTTTAAAGCACCGAAATGCAAACCGAGTTTGCTCTTTACTGTTGCAAAACTGTTTACCGTAAGTAGGTTATTTTACGGATCCCGGTGGCTGAGTGGTAGCGCTTCGCTCTCCCGTGCCACAGGTCCTGGGTTCGATCCTCGGACCGGGCAAGGTTGACTCAGCCTTTCATCCCTTCAGTGGATCGATAAATGAGTACCAAGCATGCTTGGGAACTAAACACTGGGGGTTCTGAGTTCGGTTGACCACATAACCGGAACATCTGCTATTGCAACCTAGAGCCCAAGGTCAAGAAAACTGAGATGGACACACTCGGCCTTGGCCCTCTATGGGCTGTCACGCCACTGAGTTTAGTTTAGTTTAGGTTATTTTATGACATACCTCTAGCGATTTTATACAGCAAACCAACGCTATAAAAAAACTCGGTAAATCCGAAACCAGTATTTGGTTTTGGTTTTCTTTACAACTCGGTCTCGGTGTATCGGGACATGTTGTTCCAAGTATCAACTTCTTTAGGAAGGCAAATGTTTTATTCGCATTAATTAAAATTCATTTCTTTTATGTTGCCTTTTTAAATTTGGTTGGAGGTATAAAAGGATTAGAGGTATGTTATTAAAAAACCTACTTCTGGTAAATAGCTTTGTTACGGTAAATCGAAACATTAGCCTGCTTTTGAGTGCTTTAAAAATACCTAATAATGGTGCAACCATTCTCTTCTTTTATAAAAGAAAAAATGAAAATAGATGTGTAGATATTCTTGTATGTGAAACTAATTAAGGAACTAATTCAGCCTCTTTTTGAATTATTATATTTCACATCACAAATGCATATATGGGTTAAAAACAGCTGTAATGCGTTTGTATAAAAATATTAGAATTTATATCTGAAATGGGGCGAAGTCAGCACATGCATCTGCTAACATCGGGATTTTCATTGCTTCTACAACAACAATGACATCACGCGACTATGTGCACCGCAAGTTGGTTCGTCATAAGCAGTGAGTCCGAACTAAGTGTTTAGTTTCGTCAAAATACCTACTTTTGGTGCAACTTTCAACTAATATTTGGAGCTAGTGACAATACCAAAATATGGTAAAATTGTGCCCCATTTTATATAGCCAGCAAATGAATACCAATTTTTGGTGCAAAGGGGCTCGGAATTTTTAACAGTAAAATTAAAAAAGCAGCTTAAAAAAAGTGAACTTTTAAGCAAATAAAACATTTACCAACCTAAATAAGTTGATACTTGAAGCAAAATGCATTCGTGGTCCCGATACACCGAAACCAAGCTGTTAAGAAGACATGGCGTCGTAAACAAATATCATTCAGTTTATAGTTTCCGTCAAAGTTTTGTGTCCTTCACCATATTTTGGGGCCATCAGATGCACCATGGAAACATTTTTCGATCATAGTTCACGAAATTTATGGTGAAAATCTCTCGTTTAACCAAACTTTGGAATAAGGAGAGACTTTGCACTAAATACTGGTTAAAGATTTTCCGAGTTTTTTTACAGTGTACGCAAAAATTTAAAATGTTTGCTTTTGCTCTAAAGCTTTGTGTATAATTTTCACTTTCACAGAACATAAAATTAAAAATTCTGTAAAACCTTTTCATGTGAATACCTAAGACATTATAGTAACTAAAACATTTTTACCAGGAAGAAAAAAAGAAAAAATTTACATTGTTTAGTATTATACTTTATTGCTACTGATAATTAGATTTCCGGATTTCTATTTCGAAGTATCGTATCAATTGCCTTTAAGGTAAATAGATCTTGCATCTCAATTTCACCAGTTGAAACTAAATTAAGTGAGAGGGAGAATTTTATTTATGGAGAATAACAACATCTCCATCTTCTCAAAAGCAATCAATTAGCATTAGTTCCAACATTCATTTTTCCATTCGAATTCTTAAAATTAATTTCTATTCGGATACAAGATCAATAGCTTTTACTGAATTGAATATTTTCCCAGAAATAAGTGAAATCCGCTCACTCAAAGGAGAAATTTAAAATATTTAATTTATACATTCTTTATTTTTAAATAGAGTATGATTGCAAAATTATTGAGTTTATTATTAATTCATTAAAAAGTGCGAAACTGAGAATAATAGATCTATAAACTTGTTTCACCCACTTGATTATAAATATTTAAACGAGTAAAATCAGAGGTCAAATAATGAAAATATTTATTGTGAAAAGCTGAACAATTAAACCCAGGCACCCAAGGCCAGTTCTTAAATATGAGACGAAAATAATGAAAAGGAATCTGGAAATTGATTTAAAAATAGTGGTTTAGGTTCAAAGGAAATTTCTAAAGTTAAACTTTGTTTTCAATTAAGGACGAATTTTTGATCACCATTTTGAATTTACTGAAGGGAGTGGAGATAATTAAACATTACTCTCTAATTAAGTAGTGTATTCTTATCCTCGTATTTTTCTAAGCTGAATCGTGTGTGTCTTAAGTCGATAGATGTAAGAGTTCGGAGGTTCTGATGATTTTAGTATGTACATTAGGTAAACAGAACAAGTTTTAGCTGCACAAACTTTAACTTCACATGAGAGATTCCAGTCTGTCAATTGAGGTGTTATATTCTATGTACCAAGTGTCTTAAATAAGACTGAAATATTTTTATAAATTTAATTGTTTAATTTCTATTTTCTTTAAGGAAAAATTCAGAAAAACAATATTTGCACCAACCACATATGACAATGGATAAATATTTCCTCACCGTATTCTCTTGTGTTAAGTTTAGAACTAAATATGCTGAACGTAGTTAACTTTTAAATCAAAGAAAAGTATTTTTCACTTCCTAATTCATATCATGTTTCTTTTAAATTTTTTTAATGAGCAAATAAATTTTTAAATGAAGGAAAATTCTATTACGATGATTTTTCCCAATTCTCCACAATCAGTTTCAATCCCATGTCGTAATCGGAAAATGAAACTTCGGAACATTTAAAAGCAAGGGAAAAAAACGAGATAAAGTATTTTTTTAACTAAACTAACTACTAACTAACTAAACTAACTACTAAACTAACTGTGAGAACTAAACTAACTACTTTTGAACTAAATATGAAACAGAACTTTTTGAACTAAATACGAAAATACCTAATACAGGAAGAAACATTTATACTCTGTATCATTAAGTTATTGCAATTTTTTTTAACCATAACTGTTTCCATTTTATTAGTTTTTAAAACCATCAGTCTGATTATCGGCATCATCCATTTTCGTACGCTAAATCAACAAGACAAAATTAGTGACAGGTCACAAAATTAGGTCCCTCCGAAAGAAGCCAAAATGTCCAAATATCCTAGTATCTCAATCTTCAATCAAATATTCTAAACAAACCTAACTTTTAAAGTATTTCCCAGCTTTCAATTTACTATTTCCGCATTAAGCAATTTCTTGCATCTTTACTGATATATAAATCAGCTTCAAATACTATAAGCATATATATGTAACAGCTTATAAGAGAAATTTTAATAGGACACTTTAAACTTTTACCAAGCACTTAAAAAAACAAGCATTATTCAAAATAAAACAAGCATTATTCAAAAACTATTAAATGTTGAAATCTTTTTACCAAAATAGTTAATTAAAAACACTAATCGGTCTTTCTAAAAGGAAATTAGGAAATGTCACTGTGAAAAACTTAAGCTATAGTTGGAATGTGTTTTATTGATTAAAACGTTTAAGTATAATTTGTTTTGTATGTCTTTTTTAATTTTATACAATAACTAATTTTGGTAAAAGTATTTGGATGTTTTTTAATGCTCATCGAAACATAAAAATTTCGAAAATTAAACATTTAAGTCTTACTGGAATCTCTCATGGCATATTTCGATCAAAATCAATGATTGGTAAATAGACCAGACCAACGTTAAAATTATAATGATTTGATTCCTACTTTCGTTAGTGTATCAAAATTGGTTCAATTAAGAAATAGCTATCCAATAAAAAGTACACGTAGTCTTCCACTTTATTATATTCTGTAAATTACGGTATATACAAGGAAGAAATTTAGGTTTAAACTTAGGTAGACAAACTGTTTTACTAATAATTGTATTTTGTTTTAAAATGTAGTCATATAAGGAAAAAAAAAAGAAAATATATTTCTACTGAAGATAGCTAGCGATATATCATTTTTGAAGGAAATTATTGCTAAAATATAACAATACGTAAAAATTTGAAATTTATGTAACAAATGCACTTTTGTATATAGCTGCTATTTTACGACATGGCTCTTAACACATAACGCTTAATCGCATATCTCTATTCCATCTTTAACTTTTGATTTTATAACACTCTTTCAAACAGAAGCAGTGTCTATTTATAAGTTGTTATACCTTAAATTCTTTCTAATTTATAAGAGTGTTAAAATCTGAAAATCCTGTAGCGAAACTTTAACTTTACTTTTAAAAGACACATTGTACATCTCATTCAAAAGGATTACCTTTTGTGTGGACCTACATACATAAGCTATAGATCTTTTTAGCCAGTCATAAACCGAGGTACGTAATACCACCTGTTTAACTAATAGAACGAATTTAACCTCCTATTTCACCAATCACAAATTTAGGCACGAATTCCATCAATCGAGGCGCAAAATACCGCCATTAAAATTCGTAATAAGTATGGATTTTAATTTTCAATTCACTGGATTTTATTAAGGACTATTGGAAAACAAATCATTATTTCCTATTAAGTTTCTCACATACTCTTTTTACCAAGGCTGGTGCAGCCTGTTTGGTAGGGAGTTGGGTCTATGTCCAAGAGGTCGGGAGTTTGATCCCAGCCGGTCGAAGACTCCCTGTGTTGTAAATGACTGGACGACGTTAAAACTGTCGTGGTAAAGTCTTCCATGTTCCCATAACAAAAACATACTACTGGGGGTACTGAGTTGGAAATTGATAGTTCTCTGGTCCAAGTTAAAATTATAATCTGTGGATAAATGAACGGATGTAAGAATGGGTTCGCCCTATAAACGAATTGTGACGTGAAAGCGGCTGAAGTCGTATTCTTGGTCAGAGATGCCAGCACTGAAAAAAATAAGCTCCCTTTGCCTTAAATTATCTAAGTTTCACCGAGCAGGCTTTCTGGTATTGGCAAGGGGCATTAGAAACAACAACAACACAATAACAACCAACGCTAGATCATCTTCGCATTATGTGCTTGAGCAGACTCCTGTTTAAAAGCCTGTTACCTACTCTATTAAACTGGCTGATGTTGGAGAACTCTATTATTGGTTCTAAGAGAAAGATAAATTTGCCTTATCAATTTTTCTGAACAAAAAAAAATTTAATTGTTTAAATAAATATTAATACAAAATCCTTAATTAAGGTAACGAAAATTACTTATAGATTATATTTACGTTATTTAAAATTTAATAGCTCAGCGTCTTCGGTATTTCCAATTTTTTTTTTTATAAAATTCGTTTAAATTAATAGGTTGCATTATAAAAAAGAAGCAACAGAAAGAGAAAAAACTTGTAATACAAATAAAACAATAAATAAATAGATTCTCAATTCATTATTTTCATTTCATTCGCTTTTTTATACTTTTATCATTTGGCGTTGATGATGCAGATCCATTATTTTTTTTTCTTGCTTTCTTTTAAACTAAAATAAAAAATTAAAAAAAATAAGCAGAAGACTCACCTTTATAAATAACCTCCCTTTTATTCTACTTAAAAACTTGAATCAAGAAACATGAAGTTTAATAATTAGAAGTAATTATAGCATTAAATAACAGATAATTATCGTTAAATATGTTTTTAATTGTTTGTTTCATTACAGATCATTAAGAACTACATCGCATGAAAACGATCCAATACAAATTTGAATTAATTATCTAACGAAGTTTAATTAGTGTATAGCATTAAATTGAAAAATGCAATTATATAAAAATTTCTAAAATATTACATTTATAATAAAGTAGAAGAAAAATATTAATTATTTATAGAACCGTTAATGCATTTCATCATTTTTGCAGAAAAGAAGTTAAAATTGATTATGTAATTTGTAAAATGATTTTGAATGAGTTTATTGAATACGCAATTACATTTTTTTTCATCATTTCGGTTCGTACAGAATGTAATAAAAAAAATAAAAATATGTAGGAAAACATAAAAAAATACTTCGTTTCTCATAGGTTGTTACTTAAATACTGAACTGAAGGGTCAAAAGTTTTTTTCTCTTTTTGCCAATGAAAAAGATCTAACAACGCAAACAAAACTAAACCAGGCCAGAATATCATCCAATGCAAGACCAATTTATAGGAAAACAAGCATGGGCACAACATGTACCTTATATAAGGAAACTGGTCTCTTGCCCAACACAGCAGCCTACCAATGATCTGTCAGACTACAAAGGCAAATTTCTCCCAATACTCGATCCAGGAGTTCCCTTGTCTTCTGGATTGGGTTCAAAATTACAAGGCTACGGAAGTGAACGTTATCAGTCGTAAACCCAAAAATCGGCATTTCATAAGTTCGACGATTACCAGGGCATTCACCAGGGTCCTTATCAATCCCTGTCTCAAATGCACCCACTCATGACGCAAGGTACCCTTGAGATCATCAATGTTCATTGGAGCTTGTCTTCCTGATACAATTGAGCGTCCAAAGACGTCCTTTAAGTGTTCAGTAGGATTCATGAGAAGATATTCGTTAACTATATAAGTCCTGTGTGGACAGGCGTTCGAGTCCATGAAGATGAAAATTTGGTTCATATGCTTCACGAAAAAGTCTTACATGGGATGCAAGGATCTAATTAATTTCTGTACGGATAACGTCGTTTGAACACACGTTGGTCGGTATGCTCGTCTTCCATGATGCCCAGGCCAAACTCCTGCCCTGACCAACAGACCAACCCGACTATTTTGGGCACTTTCGACAATGTGACAATTACCAGGTTCTCTCCAGATCATAATACGTTTCGAACCACTTTCCAGACAAATTAGCGACTCATATCTGTAGAAAACCCGCCCCCATGCATCCTAACGCTAGCACTATTTTCAGGATCATGATAGGCGTTTTGTGGTAACAGTCAAAGGGATGCAGCCTACAGGGAGTGTGGCTTACACGCCACCTACAGTTAGCCTCTAGGCGACTGTTATCAGTAAAATGGATGTTCCTGTTGCCCTATGTAGGCAATGAAACAGTTGTGTCACGAACCTTGCCCTTTAGGATAGAAGTTTCAAATAACGGACTTGAGCCAGTGTTGTTCCCTTTTTCTCTCTGAACTGTTTCCACAGAGTGGACACCAGGATATCTCAAAACCCAGGATCATCAACGGGTAGCCAGTGATTGGCCTGCCTCGAGTCATCGAACAGTCCGCAATCTTGCGTCATCATCTAGACGATGACGACTGATCATACTATCGACGAGTAAACAAAGAAATTTGAAAAAACAAGGATTCGGCTAAGCAACGAAGTCGACAAAACATTCTTATGCGACACGAATCGGCGAGCAACTGAAGTACCTCACTTTAAACGCGATCAACTTCACAATCATCTAAAATTGGTACTAACATAAAATACTAATGTATCAAATGGAGCCGTGGTGGGTAAGGGAAAGAAGCACCCCCTCCCAATGAAGTAACTCGGGTTAGAATCCTAGCAATGTCTGGTTCTATACCCAGCTCGAAGACACAACAGTGCTGACGTAAAATATCCTCAGTGGTAGACGGATCAGGGGTTAGAGTCATTTCCGTGGTAGGTTTTCGTGCTTTTACTCTCCATGTTCTGCAAATGCGGTTTAATTCCATCAAAAAGTCCTCCACGAAAGAAAATTTCTCACAATACTTGTTCCAGGAGTTCCCTTGTCTTCTGGATCGAGATCAAAATTACAAAACTACGGAGTTGAATGTTGGTAGTTCGTAAACTCAAAAATTCAGTCGATTGCTCAACGACGATTATGAAATATAAAGTGCAGCAAATGATTCTCAGGTTGCAAGTTTCTGCAAATGTATCATTCGACTTCAATAAAAAAAAAATTAGTTTTTGTGACTTCAATACGAATATTGCCGAATTTTATTCAAATAAAACTGATATCAATAAGCCTAAAACAAAATTTTGAATAGATTCGAAATGAATAAGTGAGTAAAATAATTTCAAATTACGTTTTCCTTACTTTCATTATAAAACACAGATGACGTGAATGACTAATTAAAGTTTAGCTGTTTTAGTTTGTATAAAAGAAATTGAATTCTATGTGTACATCGAGCTGATTCATTAGAAAAAAACAATTATATGAATGAATCAAGAGATCAGAAAAAAACGTATTCTGAACAACAAATTTATTGAACATGACATGAGAAAAACTAAGGTTGATTGAAAAATACAACATTAAAACAAAAGATTGCATTTTAATTCAATTAAATAAATGTGTTTAACTTTATTGGAAAAAGCTATAATCCCATACATCAATTGCTCGGGGACCAGAAAATTGTTCAACATAACCCATTGCGTACTTGCAATTCAAGAAGAAGAACATCACGGATAGCCACACATGTGACCTATTACGTCAGCTGCAGCTGATCGTTCACAAGCAAAATGGAATGCTAAAGTTCAGCTAAGTTTCTCCACACATGTCAGAGTATTAATTAAATATAGCGCCGTATCGCTCATCGAATTTGTTGAAATATTTTTCTTTCTCGTCTACATCTTTTACTTAATTTAAATTTATTATTTGTTCATGTATTTTATTATAACCATGATATATTTTTGTTTTGTCTACCTGGCAACTTACATGCATAATTAGTTTGTGTATAATATACATGGCTTCATGACTGTCGTTGTGTTAAGTAAAACATTTATTGTGAAAGAATTGAAATCTTTCTCAAAGAATCTTAAGAATATAGTATTTGTCACTTAAGAGAATTGATATTTGATTTACTTGGCTTACTCGAAGTATAATAGAAACAGCAGTTGCTGACGTAAACAAATGCCAAGTTTCGACCACACTACGTCATTTTCAGGTATCCTATTGGAAAATCTCTGAAAACCATTTCAATTCCACAAAGCTTAGAGGTAAATAAAGAAAAAAACTTTTTTGTTTTCTCTTGAATAAAAATATAAGAATATAAATTACGTAACTATTTAACATTAAGTAAGGCAGATTTCCTTCACAGAAGTAATCCCCCTATACCAGGGGTCGGCAACTTGCGGCTCTTTTGAAGTAAAGATGCGGTTCTCCAATTCCATATCAGCTCCATACCAATTCCAGTTATATGTCGTTCCAAGGTCCAAAATGAGAACTACTAGGATTTCTACTGCTTTCAGGGCAAAATCGTTGAGAGGTTATAGAAAATGCTGTGCAAAAATGACCGGGAGACAATGGAATCGATGTAAACAAAATCATTTCAATAGCAATAACATCAATTCTTTAGAAAAAATAAGCCACTAAATTCTAATCTTTCATTGCTTTCATTGCATCAAGAAGCACTTTGTGCCCAAACATTTCCGGCCGAAATAGATGAGGTCACGAACTTGGTAATTAAGAATATTAACAGCATCTTGGGCAAAACTACTCGACCATCCCCAGTTTAAAGATCTCCTTGAAGAAATAGATAGCCTGTTTTCTAACCTACTTCTGCACACTAAAGTGCGATGGCTTTCCAGAGGTAAAGTAATGTTTTGCTTTGTGCTTGAGCGAAATAAAAACATGCATCAATGAACAAAGCATTGAGCATCCCAAATTTGAAAAAGACAAATGGCTGGAAAAAATCAACTACTTGGTAGATACCACAAGGAAATTAAATGAACCAAATCTAAAACTGCAAGGAAAGAACAACCCAGCATGCGCCTTGCTTGAAGTAGTTTGTTTCAACAAAAAATTACTTCTTTTTGTTGAAGACATGGAGAGCGGTAAATAAAAATCTCGAATCGTGCTTGAAACTTAAAACAAGTTATAAGGCGGATTTAATTAAATTTTCAAAAGGCATGCAAAGTCATTGCTCCCATTGATATAACTATTGTGTTTTTATATGAATAAATATTATTTCGTATTTAAAGCTATTTATTTTAAATCAAAAATCAAATATATATAAGTAAATTCTATAATATATTAAATCTAAAATTTTTAGTGGCTCTTTAAAAATTGGGAAATTTTGCAAATTTTAACTTTTGGCTCTTTCTTTTCAATAGGTTGCCGACCCCTGCTTTATGTCAATAAGTGTTATTTCATTTTCTCTTGCGGATTCGAAATACTTTAGTTTTTCTTAACCACCCTGAAAGTTTTCAATAGTCGACTATTTCACTTTTATCTTTTTGAACAATCAAACTAATTTATTTTAATGATGTTTTTTCTTCTGATACAGAAAGAAGCAACCATTCCGATTAGTAATCAAACAAAGAACTGTGATTGACTATTAATATACCAGCTCCTTAGTATATTTTGTAACAGTTATCAGGTTTTTACTTCAGGCTTTACTATAGCTATCAAATTGAAATTAAAACAATACTTTTTTATGTCAACGTATTTTTTGAGAACGCAGTTTCAAACGCAACATATTCTAGTATAAGGAATAATTGTTTAATTGTGATTCTTAAATCTCTTTAACAAAAAAATAGAAAATAGCCCCCTCCCCCAACACTGAGAGAAAAAAAGCGTGGTTAAAACTACTAAAATTGGTAAAACTCACATTGGTAGTGATAAAATTTACCGTCCTTCAGGCTCTACAAGAGCAACTAAAAGCTCAGTAATTTTTTAATGGTAATGATTTTTATAAATTTAATAGCAAAATATTGTTTAATAATGTATGATAAAGTTTGATAAAAGTGGTAAAATTTCATTTCTTGGAACAGGGCATAAAAACTATTTTTTCGGTTAAGTCTACTCTTCAGCTATGCATTTTTTACTAAACGTGTGGTAGTAAGAACTATTTTGAAAACCAGATTTTCCGGAAAACCATTACAAAGGGAGAAAAACCAAATGAATGGTTTAAGTACGGTATATTTTGATTTTATTACCAGAATTACATATTTTTTTCTTTTTCTGCCAGAAATGTTCTTACACTTCAGTGTGGTAATTTTACATGATTTTTTTTTCTCCTCTTACGATTATCGATAATATAAACTAAGAAAGTGTTTTTAATTGTCTTGTGATATTTCAGTCTCATGAATATATTTTTTTAATAAATTTATCTGAATTTATTATTATTATTATTATATATATAAATTAACAAAGAAAATTAAGAAAAATAAGTGCTATTTACTGCGCATTAAGCTACAAGCATATAGAACTCATAAAATAGGTTTCAAAAAGTACAGAAAACATGGAAAACGATATAGAACAGATATAGATTTTTTAAAGGAAAATAAAATTATTCATTCAAAAAAAACGGACAAATAAAATACGTAAAACATATTATCTCATCATCAGCTCACACGATTATATACGGAAAAAAAGTGCTTTCTAATATTGTATTGATACAGCCGAAGCAAAATATATCAATACAATAGTGTGAGTGTTGCACTGATATATTTTACTTAGGCGATATTAAGACACTATTAGAAAGCACTTTTTTTTCGGATATAATCACGTGAGCTTATAATCCGAGTTTATTTCCTTTTTTTTAATTTTTGATTTTTTTCTGACTTATATATATATTAATGAAAACAGTACCAAAAATTTCAAGTATCGTAATAGAAAAGATCAGGATTAAAGAAAAGAAAAATATCAAATGAAGGCGCAAAATTTTATTTACTTGCTGTCCACTATGTTTCCCATTCGTAACACATGTAGCACATATATTATAAAAAATAAAACGGTTAATTCATTATTCATATTTGATGAATCATAAGTAAAATTCTATTTTCAGACTTAAAGTTTACCCAACACTGCTTGGGGGAAAAGACACTTTATTAAGTGATCTGTATGAAAAGCATTATCTTCTCGTAACGATGCACTTATGATAGTCATATGTGCTTATAATAGTTATTTTTTTTGTCGAACAAAGCTGTACAGAATAACAGCTACTTCCTTATACACTGAATAGTGCTTTAGCTAGTCGAAATTTTGAGTTACTAAAAATTTTATTGTGTGATAAAATTTGTATAAATTCTGCTTTTAGTGGAAAGAAACGAATCAAAATTTTAGTTGTCAATGAAAATTCGAAAATTTTAGAATAGCTAATTAGAAAATGGTTGGTATTTTTTTTAACAGTAAATTCCATTTTACGAAAAAATTTCAATATGTTTGTCTTTTTTATGATTATAAAGTGACTGAAACGTATCAATAACGTAAATTTCTAGTTAAAAACTAATTACTCTCCCTCGTGAGAAGGTAGTCAGAATTTTGATTGACGGTAAAAATATTTTGACGATCATATCGTAACAAATTCCTGTTGTGCTTTTGGCTCTCAAGGGGCAACTGAAACTTATGTTGTTAGAGCAAACAAAGATACTGCTAAAATTTGAGTAGTGGTATTCAAATGGCATTCTAATAAATCTAATAATTTTAAGGACTAAGTCACGAAAAACTCCGTTAAGTAATCACTTAACCAATTGAAATATGAGTTGGAAGCACTAAATTAATTAGTTTGAAGTTTAAAACAGGATTTCTTTTGAAATTGCAGTACTCAAGCTATTTAAAAGTGATAGATCGAAATTTAACTGATGGTAATTTTTCTTTGGTGGCAAAATAGCGGAGAATCCTGCAATATAAATTTTTATTGCCACTCAAATCAATCGAGTATCAAATAAATCAACAGTATTTCAGAATCCACAATCTAAATCAGACACAGTTAGCAACACCAAAGCTATGCTTCTTATTAACAAAGTCACTGAAATAAAAATTCTACTGTTTACCATCTCGCATGTTAAATGACACCACTAGATAAACATAATTATATCTCGAGGTTATATCATGTAACATGACGCAACAAACTCATCCATAGCTCAATGTTCATGATTTATTCCAGAACGATTACTGACTAATAGTGGGAAAATTTTTGAATTCTTTAGATGGATGCCAGGTTCATTCCAGAAAAGTCATTATGGTATAGTTAATGGTTGGTAAGTTAACTGAATTCTCATGTTTCTTCTTTTTATTGCCAAACTGTAATAATTCCAGATCAAATTACTGTAAAAAAACCTAATTTAGGCCGATACTATTTTCCGTAAAATCCATTTTTACCGGAACAAATAATCTGATGAATCTGTAATTTTTCTCAGTAAAACAGTTGAATATCGGAATCACTTTAATATTGCAAAATAATTATTTTTGTATAAAAGACAATATTTTATTTTGCGGGAAAAATGGAATTTTAACTTAAATGGATTGGATGGTGCACATAAAGTGCTGGCACTTTATACCGTAATTTGATCAGGAATTTCCTACAGTGCAAGAATGTTACTCTTCAAAATCACGAGTTGAGCTTTCATCGGTTATGTCTCATGCCCGTGATATTTCCGGGCTAGAGCTATTAAAAAGGTCTAAATATATCCATCTCTTGTGCCCAGAATTTTTTTATTTATTATTTAAGACGCTAGACTTCTTTTTAATGTAACAGAAGATCAATAGTTTATTTTGAAATTGCATCTCATTCCTTGAGATTTATCTTATAAGAAAAAATTACTAGTATTTATTAATAGTATGCGTAAGCTTAAAAAAATTCTGTTTTAATATCTGAAACTCTTATTTTTTTAATTTTCCTTGCTGACCTGAAAAAAACCCACCTTTAATCTCAATAACCCTAAAAAATTTAATTTTTTTAAATTTTAAGCTAAAGAAATAAATCCAAAACTTAAAAAGGAATACATATATTGTACAAACACCATTTTTTTATATATTTTTCTGAAATGTAGAGAAATGTTTAAAATGTAGAGAAAACAAGGGAAAAATTACAGAACAATGAAAAAAGGGGGAAAAAGAAAAATAATAATAAAAATAAAAATAACAAAAAACAGGAGGGGGGGAATAGACAAGAAATTTTAACAAATCAGGAAAATAATTATCTTCTTTTCCGGAATTTTAGTTCCGGAATTTATTTTCCGAACCTTTATTTTCCGGATTTTTTAAAACTTTTTGTCCGTTTTTCCTTCCCCCTCCGGTTCTTTGTTATTTTTATTATTATTTTTCTTTTTCCCCTTTTTTCTTTGTTCTCTAATTTTTCCCTTGTTTTCTCTACATTTTGAACTTATTTTATGAGTTTTATTTACTTGAAGCTTATGAGCAATAAATAAAACTTAGTGTATTATTTCTTAATTTTCTTTGTGTTTTTTTGTTTTTCATTTATATGCTATATATATATATATATATCATATATACATATATATATATATATATATATATATTTGGA
>NC_092211.1:43392685-43408186 GCF_043381705.1 Parasteatoda tepidariorum | reverse complement strand
TATATATATATTTACACACATTTATGCTAAAATATTCTACAGATTTGTAATTTGAGTGTCTTGTAAAATAATTGCCTTAAATTTTAAATTAAATATAGATTACTTCACGATCACTATATTATTTACTATCACATGCATATCATAACCCTCCTAATACCTTTACATTCTATGTCAGACTCTAAGACAAAGACATAAACAAGGAACGAATACTTCATCAAACATTTAAATCAAATTACGACGCATTCTTCCCTGAGGTATAGAAGCGACTGTTGACAATATCCCAATCCTTTTCAGTATTGATTCGGTGGAATGATTCCTTAACTCTAACGACAAACAGAACGTTATGTAACGACGCGTCATATGAACGAAAACTTATTCTCAATGCGAATAGTTTTTATTTCATTATTTCAGAATAAATAGTTTTAATAACATTCGCGATTAATATTTATTTTAACTACAACTGAACTGATTCAAACTGAACAGTGTGTAAGTTTGCCATTTGGTTTTTATACGACAAATTAGATATGCAAAAGTGAATTCTCAATAAGTAGTTGTCTGCATTTTTCGCTTTAAGGTTTTGCGAACTGTCCAAAAAGTGGCAAAAACTGCAAACTAATAAAAATATTAATGCGCTATTGTGCAATAGATATTACACTGTTAAAAAACCCATGTGAAAATACGAACGAAGGTCGCCAGAAGAAATTCCAGACATAGTCTGTAAAAAAATTTACGAATGTAACTGTTGAAAGCATAACTTATTTTTTAAGATAATGAATTTTATTGTCTAAAATAGCTAGAAGGTGCAATTTCTTGATGGTAATTTGGGCGATTTAGACTTATTTTCCAAATAAATGCGTTTCATTGATTTTAATTAAATGTTTTTAATTTTCTATCAAAGTAATTTATTAGACGTCCATTCCGAAACAGAATAGATTATCTTAGAATACAATAAATCACTTTTTGAGGAATTATAAACTTTTAAGACATTGGTATCTATTACATTTTTTTAAAAGAAAGCTAAAGGAATTAACCCTGATTAAATGCCATTTTACTTTATTAATAAACTGCATTTACTTTAATAATAAATTACTAAAGAACGAGAAAATCTCCTTCACAGAAACTGTTGGAGTGAAAGTTTTAAAATTTGATTATTTGGGGCTTTTTTACTGACAATGATTCAAAAAACAAGTATTATGTAAGTACATTTCAGAGCAATAATGAGACTCTTAGAATACAATAAAGCACTTTTTGAGAAATCATCAACCCTTAAAACAGTGCTACTAATAAAAAATTTTAAAAATGTTCAAACAAATAACCCTTATTAAACATCATACATTAATTGCAAATGAACGTCAATAAATTGCAAAAGACAAGGAGTCTCATTCCCAAAATTTGGTGCAAATTTTTTATTACTTATTTACTGAGAATCATTCGAAAAACAAATATTATGCGAGTCCATTCCAAAACAATAAAGAAAATCTTAGAATACAATAAAGTACTTTTATAAATCCTCAAAACAATGGTACCAGTTAAATTTTAAAAAATCTAAAACAAACAACCATCATCAAACGTTATTTATTGCGTTTACTATAATAGTAAATTGCAACAGAACGAGAAAATTTCTTTCAAGAAATTTGGAGCGAAAGTTTTATTATTTATGACTTATTTATTGATAATGATTCGAAAAACAAATATTATGCACTGTTAGAAATTTCTCGGAAAAAATGATTAGATAACAATTAATTGAATTGTTATTTTACCACATTTAATCAAAACAGTCAAATAACCATAAATAAAATGGTAATCAATCTTTAAAGTTTGAGAAAAACTGTTTATTAACTGCTTTTACCTAATACGGTTAAACAACCAGAATTTTATAGCACCAAATAGAACCACCTAATGAATCTTTTCAACTGCGTACATATAATAGCCGAGCGGGCTTATCTGTCAATCTCATAACCGAAAGAACTGGAGTTCGAATCCTAGTGTTGACACCACAATACTTCCTCCATTCTCTTCAACACATGAAAAATTTTCAGTGTCCGGCACTCTCCAATGCCTATTACCTTACGAAAAGCTAAGCTCCTATCTAACTAAGCTCCTATTTACGAAAAGCTAAGCTATTATTTAACTATGTCTAGTTAAATAATATTTTTTTAACGTTTTTGAAAAATGCTAGTTGTACATTTTTAAAAAAACCGTATAGTTTTGTATTCATGGTTTTATAACCATACTTTTTGTAAATGGTTTCAAAACCCTAAAGGACAAAAAAGGTTCTTCACTGTAAACTTTACGGTTAATCAGTTGGACAGACAGCTGCCAGTTATTTAATCATAATTTTAGAATATAAATTTTAACAGTGTGGGAGTCCATTCCAAAACAATAAAGAGAATCTTAGAATACAATAAAGCACTTTTTTAAGAATTATAAACCTTCAAAACAGTGGTACTACCTAAAACGAAAAACCCTAATTAAACGTTATTTTTTTATTTTTAATTTAATAATACATTATAAAAGAACGAGCAAAATTTATTCACAGAAAATGTTGAAAACTTCTGTTGAAATATTTCCCATTCCATTGATATGGTTTCTTTTTATTTTTCATACTTATATTTCGTTACTTAATTGCAGCAGGATAATAAATATTTTGTACAATTTGTTCCTTTAATTCTTCTTCTGACAATGTTGCAATTTTCTTGAAACTACATTACTTTAAAAGCATCCATTAACGCTTCCAAAGATTAGTTGGTTGGTTGTCGTTTTTTTTCTTTTTTTTTGGTAATTTCGCATATTTTAGAAATAAAAATGAATTACTAAGGTATTAGTAGTTAATTTCAAAAAACTTTTTCTAGAAAATAATTACTGCGATTATTCCACATAATTCTCTAGATAACTATTTGAAAATGTAATTTCGTTTAGAAAAAGGATAAAAAATTAAATAGTATGGAATGAGTTAAATACGATTTCTCAATTATCATTCATATAATAAAGAGATAGTTCTCAAAATTAGGAATGAAGCGTAACGAAAAGTAGTGATTAAATCAGACATTCTGAAAAAGGGTTTTTATTGATGTTTATGTTTAAATATTATCACGCTTTGTTACATAATTTTTATATCTATTTCATAACATATTTAAGCATTGTTTTATAAAATTTCCAATTAAAGAGTTTGACACCTTCTAATTAGAACTAAGTAAAATGAAAAAGGTTAATTATTAAAATGATTGCTTTGGACATAAAATTGATTTATGTGTTTAATGATCGTTTACTGCTAACTTTTTTGTAAAAACACCCATTCAAGGTTTTCTAATGTTGCTTGGTAACAATTAAAAGATTTTTATTTATTAAATAACTTGTTTTTATAATCGTTAATTGTTTAAAAATTTGGTCAAGGAAAATAAATAATGGGTTTGGGTTTCAACTACTCAATTCAGCTCTCTTTTTTTTCAATTCTGTTATTTGTAAAATAATTCCAGAAAATATTGCGAAAAGATAAATGTTCGAAATCCATACTACAGCATGTACTGAATTAAGGAAGTTGATTCTTAAGAACACTGACGATGAAACTTAGTTATTTTGTTTTGGTTCCTCAAAGCAAAATCTAGAAAGCTTGGAAGCTAAAAACACCTTCGACGAATTCCTATCCTCAAAATTTCTACAGAAACACAGCATAAAATATTGTGAATTTTAATGATTTTTTTTCAAACTGCTAAGTATTACCAATGGAGGTACACAAACGGTTAATTATCAAAGAATCTAATACGAATATATATATATATATATAAAATTTGAACTAAAATTAAAAATAGAGCAATGCATCAAAAACAGATGCATCGAAAAACATTACTCGGGGACAGTTAACAAAAAATTAATATCTATAGTTTTTGTGTTTTTGCTAATTAGTTTATTGAATTGTGCGCAGACTCTTCTAGTTTCCTTTCATAATTCGAGACTTTTCCATTATCCGTAAGGATCTACATATAAACGCCAGCCTAAACTGTAACTTTAAAACCACAGAATCAGTTTTTACACGGAAATACAGGTATAACTGTGTAAAAGCTATTTCCTACGTTGACTTTAACATAAGTTCTAATAATTTGCAGCATTTCATCAGAATTATACGATATATATACAGAAAATCTACCCTACTTTAGAAAAAAAATTTTTAATAGTTATCAGGTTTTACACGGAAACGAACGGTATACCTGTATATACAAACTATCTCCTTCTAAAAATTTCTAAGCTTTCTCAGCTTTTACACAAAATTATATGGAATATCAGAATAAAAGTTACTTCTCTTCTCCAATTTTAGGAAAAAGATATTCATATTTTACATGGAAATATAGGAACATTTGTATAAAAGCTAGTTCTCTACTCTAGCTTTAAAAATAACTCGAATAGTTCTCAGAATTTACATGAAAATATGGGGTTTATCTCTAAAAAAACTACTTTTCTACTTTAAAAATAGTTAGAATAATACTCTATTTGGCACAAAAAATATAAGATGTATCCATAAAAAGGCTATTCCTTAACTGATGGTTCTCAGTTCTGATAGTTCTCAGATTTTACGTGGGAATATACAATACTAAAAATTCAAAAAAAAAAAAAAAAATCATTGAAACTTTTTAAATAGTAGGAAAAAGAAAGGAAAAAAAAATTTCTCTGATAAGAAGCTAATAATCTCTGACAGCCTAAACATTTTCGAAAGCGAAACATCTCTTATACTGTAAATAAAATATTAGAGTATAAAAGTTAAAAATAATCTATATTACTTGTTTATAAAGACTGTAAATGTTTATCTAGACAAACAAAACTCGCGATGCTTTTAGATGTCTAGAAAGTAATTATCTGTAACTATTTTTGATGTGAAACTTTCTAAAAAAGACTTGCAATTTTTAAAACTTTTATTTCAAGTGTCATCAATGAAATGTATCGCTTTAAAAAGAAATTTTGTTTTGAAAATAAAAATGAAACATTGTCAGATATAAATATCCTGAAAAGTAACTAGAAACGTTTAATTTATTTCATATACTCTATAGGAAATTAAATGATACAAATATTGTGTAGCCTGACTCGAAACATTTTTGCTTCATTGCAACTTTTACATTTTAAGTAATACTTTCATTTCCTATTTGGTTAATAAATATATTCTTTAAAAACACGCGTGATTAATGTTTATATTGTAAAAGGCTTTTGGGAAAACAACACAGCTTATAAACGAAAAATTTTTCATGAAATCTTACCTTTAATATATAGGATGTTGCCTAAATGTTGCCCTTTACATATATATATTTTAAATAGCTGATAAAACAATATTAGGAAAATATACGCATTAGGAATTGCAAATTAATAAAGTACGAAACATTATAGATGGTGCGAGTGAAATTATTGAAACTAGTTTGACTGCTGAGTGACATTTCATCTCCAATCACCCCTTTCGATTTCCCCTGGAAATCAAACCAATTTTGTTACTTTTAATCTCGCTTTTCTCTTTAAAATTCAATTTTATCCTTTAAATGCCAATTTGCGACCTCCAAAAGTATTTTAACTTCTTTTTCGAAAAATATATATCTTAAGAACAATGATTTCAGAAAAGCCTCAATACAAAGTTTTAAATTCCATGTTAAAAAATAAATCTATAAGTACATTAAATCATAGTAAAAAACGAATATTTTTGAGTTGCAGATTTAAATAAGTAAGTAATTTGCAAAGAATGTATGAAACACTTTAAAATGTAATAATTATTTTTATTTAATTAATAAATAACTAATGTAATATTCATTCAAAAATATCTAATCTCAAACTCTTTTGTTTTTAATTTTAAATTTCTTTCAAATATTCCGAGGAAACAATGATTAAAACAACTCCGCTTTCAGCTGATAATTCCCAATTTTTTTTCTTCAGTTTTTTAAATGATAAATTGCTTTTATCTTTCATGAAAAAGATAATTTAATTTTGTTTGCTTGTTTAAATTACCATTTGCTTTTATGCGTAATTGTTTTAGTTCAGTGTTTTAATAAAAAACAATGATTTCATTTCATTTTTTTTATTTAAATCCTCCATTATTGTAAGTGAAATTCAAGCCAAGAAAAAAATTTGAAAACGAATGCAAAATAATTATGCTTTTAAAAGCTCCCATATTATATTTTAAACATATTTCAATTTCTAAAACTTATCTTAATTTCAATGCAATTGATGGGCATTTTTATTAAGTTTAACTTCTTCGAATTTAATAAATTCAAGTAAATTCAAATCTCTAGACTCTGAAACATAAAATCCTAGATAAAATTATTGTTATTGTTATTATCGTTATAGCTTTTATTGTTATTTCCTTATTTGAATGCGTCAACACTGTAAAAAGGACTGGATGGTTCAAACTACGGGAAAAAATAGAGGCACTTTGGGTGCGGGTAGATTTTACAGTAAAATTAATTTTTACTGGAACATGTTATGGAACAAAACGTCTTATAAACAGTAGTTTTTACAGTAATAATTACCATAAAATAGCTGAATTACTCTAATAAAAATTACTGTAAAAGTTACAGTGTAATTTAATGGAAAAATGAATGTTACGGTAAGATGGATTTTACGTATCATAGAACCGAGGGCCCGTTACTTCCAACCATAATTTGATTCGGAATTTTTTATGGTGTAAAACATTTAAGAAGTGTTCACTTTTTTGTTTTTGAACGAAAAATATTTAGAATAAAAACCAAATTATTGCGGTAGTTCTTGCTTTTAAAAAAATTCATGAAAATACTGCCCATAACTTGTTTAACATTTCATTTAATAACATAAGTAGCAAGAAGTAATAAAACCTAATGTAAAAAAAGGTCAAATCACACTAAATTAACTTTAATAATTTCCTAAATACGTGTGTGATTATATTTCGTTCAAATTCTAAATTAATTTTATAACGTAAAAAATTTAAATGTCATGGGGGATTGTTTTTTTAAGATAATCGTTTGAAGATAGTTATTGGTCTTTAGGCTACGAAAAATGTCAGTGTAAAAATTAATTTGTTGTTTCAAGATTGTTAGCGATTTTAAGGCAGATATTTCATACTTCATAATTAAATTTCTTTTTCGTAATATTACATAAACTAGCAAAATATACCCGTCTATCAAGAAGGATAAAAGAGTCGAAAATGATAAATAAATCTGAAATTATTAAGACTAAGTATCCTAGTACAAATGTGCAAAGCATAAATCAAAACAAATGCTAAATTTTTTTACTGATTGCTTACACAGGGAAAAAAGTATGGTCAAAATTATCAGAATATAATGAAATCTACCGTGTCTCTGACTCTACGGGAACTCCAGAAAGCTTCGGTATGTTTCACGAAGAGCTTTGGTAATGCTTTTGGTAAAATTGATATTCTGCGATAAAATTTGGTAAATATGTCAAAATTTAATAACTTTATCATGACACCGTAGAGCATGTAATTAAAACCATTTATTAGGCTGAATTTACTTTTAAGTTTTGTATTTTTTACTAATGTGAGGTAAAAAAAACTACTTTTCATTTTTTACTAATGTGAGATAAAAAACTACTTTTTATTTTTTACTAATGTGAGGCTCTTTCTGTTGTATTGTACTGATGAAGGTTGTCCTTTGAGCATCCAAAACAGCGTTCTGCATTTTATAAATATTTTTGTGCTCTTTAACGCTGTTTGCTTTAGTTTTGTAATGTGAGGTAATAAGAAATATTTTGAAAACCAAACTGACCGGAAAACTGTTATCATAGGATCGAAAATATTACCAAATGAATGGTTTAAATACCATATATTTGAGTTTTTATTATTAGAGTTATTTTTTTTTTATCCGAAATGTAATTACTACACATTATAGTAATTTTATCAGAATTTTCGTAAAGAAGTTGAACTGATTAAAAATTGTTAACTATGTCCTCAATGTCATTCTGCGCTATAAATAATGATATTGGTGGCAGACATCACATTTTACTCAAAATCACTAAAGAATGAGTGATTTTCTCTAGGATTGATTTGGCCCGATTGTGCTTATTTTTTAGTTTTCTGTTTCAATTATTATAAACGTAACATTACTTAAATACATCGAATTACGTTTCAAAAACTGAACTATCAATAGAATAAACAAGTGTTTTCAAAGATTCTTCAAATAACTAACTCGGTGACGTCACCAAAATCTTGAATTTTTACCAATGCTTACCTTACCTAATTGATCAATGATAAATCATAATTAATCATCGAGCACATGAAACTGTATCCTAGCAAACATCACCGAAAGTTATTATTTATAGAATTGAATAAACCGAATTGTCTTTTACCATACGTAATGGAAGAAATATGAGAACAAATTCTTTTCTCAAGTTCCTTTATAACTTAAACACATTGTTCTAATAATCAGCACTCTAACACGAACTGTTCTGGATTATAAGAGAGGCAGGCAGACAAGCTTCTCCTTTTATTACTACACATAGTAGGCATCCACAGTTTAGTCAATTCGAATCTAACAAGCGTACTTGAAGTGTATGATAATTTTTATGCATCATATACAGTAAAATTCTGTGTCAATAAATTTAGAAAAATAAATGTATCACTTTAAAATTCATTCAGAATGAATCAGAGTAAACTTTGAATAAAAATGTGTTTAAATCAATGACCACTGAATATTGGAGGAAATCCATTATTTGGTTGTTTATGAAAATTCGAAAAAAAAACTATATGTGGAGTTTAAGATTTTAATTTATGTGAAGAAAGATAAAAATCATTGTGTAATTTAGAAAGTCAACAAAATATAAAATCCTTTATTTCAACTGTAGTTGAATGTCTAAGTTTAGCTCAAATAAAAAGTGGTGAGGAGTTATTGCTACCAAAAAAAAAGTAACGATAACAGAGTTATTAACTAAGGAAAGAGGAGCACATCAAAGATCCTTCAAAGTAAAAAGCTGTAAAATTACATTTTTCCAATCGTGTTGCTTTGCGTCTTGTACGAGACAGATCATTCATAGCTCGACTTTACATTCACTTTAAATACCCTCATGTAAACCGGTTAGTTTGATGTATGTGGTGAACAGTGACACCTGTTATCTTCCTTCATAATCTAGATCTAGAATGGCGGCTCTCGCTCAGTGCCGCCTCGAAAGAAGGAGGAGTTACAGTTGTATCACTGTAACTCCTCCTTCTTTCGAGGCAGCCCTGTCTCGCTACTGTGTTTTTGATGCTATCACACGTGTCCACGGGTAATTTGGAGAGTGTCGTATCGGCTGCATCAGGCACGTGGTATAGTGTAGTAAACTTCAGGTTCACTTGTCAAAAATGGAAATGATGACTAAAA
This sequence comes from Parasteatoda tepidariorum, assembly GCF_043381705.1. NCBI lineage: Eukaryota > Metazoa > Arthropoda > Arachnida > Araneae > Theridiidae > Parasteatoda > Parasteatoda tepidariorum. The sequence goes on along the minus strand of NC_092211.1, from coordinate 43,398,869 downwards.
TCTTCTGGATCATTTTTTTTCGTTTATTCATGGGGACATCACAAATTAAAGGCACTATGATAGCTCATGAAGCACTGGAACTGCTCCATAAAAACACTCTGCAGCTTCGAAGATAACACGTGTCCCCTTATATTCATGCTCTGCCGTAAATCATCACAAATCAATGTATAAAATTGGTAAATCGATTCGAATTACTAAATTCGCATAAATGCGCAATTTCAGTAACACATAAATAATTAGAAATGGAGAATAAACTTTTATCTCCTGAGCATGCAGAGAAGGAAAGCGAATCTTGAAGGCTCCCGCTTTCTTACCTCGAGCGCCAACTCAAATCGAATGTGAGAGTCCATCCGAGCAACCAGCTTAACAAAGCTCACGATCGTAGTTAAAACAAACTAGGCGCAAGGCACCGTCACAAAAGTGACATTATAAATTTAGACAAATGCCAAAGGGTTAAAAGGGTATTATGATAGCATCATCACAGACAGCAATAATATTTACATCAAATTAATTACGTTTTAGGCATACAGAATTTTTTAAGATGTTGCAATTTTTGAGCCGACTGTTTTCTTAGAAAAAGATTTAATATATACATGTCGAGGAAAAAATATTGAGAGAAGACTAAATTAGCTTTAAGTGTTAAATGATAACTAAAGTCTGAAAAATATGAAATGTACACAAAATTTAATGTTTTATACTAAAGCTTTAATAAAAAAGCAAATTAAGCTGTATTAAAAAAAAGAGTATAAATAAATTGTCACATTTTTTGGAAGTTTATTGACAGGATAGTTAAGTAATATAATGAATTTAATTTAGGTATCTATTTAAATAAAATATTGTTATTCTCTTGAAATGTGAAATAATATCTTAGTTCTGAAACTTTTGTTTGGAATTAGTTGGGAAAAAGTATGCACTAATCTATAAGAGCGATTAAAATTTTATTATAAAATCTCTTTTCTTAAAGCGTTAGATATATTCATATATAGAGAAACGGAAAAAAAATGTTTTTCTGTACCATTCATAGCCTTAGATAAAAAAAGTTATAGAGATAAAACTAAATTCTTTATTAAAGTCTGGTTTTAATATAATGAAAGCTACCCTTACACATGAACAACCTAATACATAAAACGCTTTAAAGATACAAGTAAAACCCACAAAAGAAGTGTTTAAAAAAAGGCATAAATTTGAAAATACATATATATATTTTATTGAAATTAAGCAAGCTTCTTTATTTTATATAGAAAGTTTTTACATTTCTGTTATAAAAAAATTGCCTGGTTAAATAAGCTATTTTGATAAAATATTTTTTAAAAAATAATTTTTATGTGTGTAACACTTAGCACGTTTAAATCGCAAAACGTGTAGCAAGTAACATGTGTAACACACGCATGTGTGTAGCACACGTAAGTCTACATAAATTAAATATCATCAGTTCTAAAAAAACACACTACGGATCCTTAACATTTTGGAAAAAATTGTAAATTATGTAATTTAAAGTGGGTGAAAAAATAGAACAAAATTTTAATTTCACTTTTCTTTCTATTTTTGTTTCAAAAAAAAATATTTTCTTAAATTGTATTGTGAAAAAAACTATGCAAATTAATAATGGGGACTAATGATGCAAATTATTAATGGCAAGTTGTATTTTGTATTTTAAGTTGCTTTTAAATTTTATAAATAATCTTAAGCTGGGAGAACTAATTTTGCAATCAAAAATACTCATTTTACTGGTCCGATATACTAATTCATTTTATTCAAAATACTTTTTTTACACTGATTGAAAGAACTTTTTCTCAATTTATCCCTTACAATATCAATACCTCATTGTATTCCAGTTTATATTTACAGTGTTACTTAAAAGACTAAATAAATGTTTCTGTCTGTTGAGTTTTCAATAACAACGAATTTTTTAATTTATTTCATTTATACGTTGACTGCCCACTCAATAATGTCTCCATTATATTCAAATGTTTAACTGCTGACTGTTTAAACATATATTTTGATGAGTTTAAGTGATATACGTAAAAGTCAGATTTTGCATGTTATATGCCTCTATAATAAATCGTCTAATTAGGAAAAGCTTTTAAGCAGTGAATAAGCATCAATTTATCTTGATGCAAGCGAGTTTAAATTTGTGATTTGAACTAGTTTTAGTTTCGAGTAAATTAAAGATAGAATAACAATTTTCTACTTATTCACAACAAATGTTTACTACATTGTGTACTACAAATATATGCAAACACTATTGATACTTGTAATTTTGAATCTTGTAATTTTGTAATCTTGTAATTTTGTAATGTCCTTGTAATTTTGAATCTGTCCTTAAAAAATTTAAATATTGGGGATGTTTAAAAATATAATATTTAATTATAATATAAATATATTATAATAAAAATATTTTTCAATATAAAATTTTTTCAATATTAAATTTAAAATATTTCAAGCGTCTATTTCTTCTACACTACACATTTACTTTTAAACACAAAATCAAGAACTAAAAGCATACACAACTTACTTCAATTTTAAAAGTTTTTAATTTTAGGCATGTTTAAGTGTTTTAACAGGGTTTCAATGATCTAGAAAAAAAAACTTTAAAAAATGAAAAAAATTGTAGCAAATGTGTGAAACATATCGATATTGCTAATTATTTGTGCCTGTCAAAAAATATATATCTTAAGAAAATATGTTCGGTTATAACAAAATCTTCTTACATTTTTAAAGCTGAAGTTGAAGCTAAATTTAAAAAAAAATTCTTCAGGTGACAACAAAAAACTTAAACACGACTTTTTGGTATTTTACTGGCCATATCTCATGAAACTTAGTTCATGGTGTTCCGCAAAGACCTCCCTTAATATGTCGTTTCTTAATCCTCTTCAAAAATGAAACCAAAAGCGTATCTACATTGTAGGTAAAAAAAAAAAAAACGTTTTCAAAATTTGACAAATCACAGTTCAGAAAGGTCGGAATATCAAACATCACTAAGACAGGCTTGATTGCAGGAGGAAACGGAAAAGATTTAAAATATAATTATTAGAAACATCTTCAAGTTTGAAATTCAAATTAAACCTGTTTTGCTGTTTATTATACCTGACTTCCTTTCTTCTAATTGAAAAAAGCGCAATAATATTTTTTTTTGTAGATTAAATATTTTATTAAAGTTTCAAAATATTATTAATTCATTAGTTAGTTATTTTGTCGTATACTGAAAGAACTAATATCATAAAATCAATCTTTTATATTAAAAGAAAATTTTACTGAATTGCATTTTTATATTCTTTTATTTTCCTTAGCCTAATTAAGAGGAAATTCAATGGCATATGAAAAAGGAAAAAATCATTTTTTTTCTTCTAGAACTCTTATCGAAGAAAATTTCCTCGTCACTCTAATCAAATGAAAATTAGCATAGCTTGAAAAATTCTTAAGCTGGCTGGTCATTATTTAACGAGCTGGTGGCTTTTGAGATTTTATTAGTCCCAGATGGGCAACTAGAAACGTGTTAGCTGCTCTCAAGTATAAGTTAATGACAATTATGTCTTTGAAGAATTATTTCCACATCATGAGTTTAAATGTTGACAGGCAGATTTAAGAAAATGCACGATAGAATAGTTTTTATTCATTTATGCACCTTTTCTTCATTTATTTTCCTGGCATAGCATATTAAGTTAACAAACTTTTTGTTCTTGTGATATAAATGTTGGAGAAAAGATATTGATTTTGTTTCGATTTATACTTTCAGCATATCGATTTATATTTACAGCATAGTGATTTGAATTCTGCTACCGGTTTACACCGACCAGAGTATACACCCAAAATATTCTCATTTAAGGATGGATCACATGTTAGAATCCTAACTGTGAGTGATTTTCTAGATTTACCTCTGGGAAAAGCGCAAATGGGGGTTTGTTAGAAACAAAATCCTATACGAAGGCCAGTTTGACCCAATACTTGATCTGAAGTCGCGGTGGCTTAGGGGATAGAGCATTCGCCTCCAAATTAGGCGACACAGGCTCGAATCCCAGTGGTGTTGGTTGTTACGAACCATTATTGAACCGTGTGATGTTCAGTAGATTTCTTATCTTCTGGGTGGAGTTCAAAGTTACAAGATTACTGAATTGAACATTAATAATCGCAAACCGAAACATGGATCAAGTGTTCAGTGCCACTAAACTTAAAATGAAATATACACGCAGTCTGGACCGTAAGGAATGAGTACTAACTAGGAGAGAAGGTAGAAGAACACATCACAAGGATTAAAAGTCGCAAATCCATCCATAGCAGGAAACATCGCTGCAGCTGTTTGGAGCCTTTTCGTACACTATAAAAATACCTCGGGAAAATGGCTAAATAACAATTTATTTAATTGCTATTTTACCATATTCAAACAAAACAGTCAAATAACCATAAATAAGATGCTATTCAAAATGCTAACTGTGAAGAAAAAAACTTTAATAACAGATTTCACCTAATACGTTTAAGAAACCAGAATTTTATTGTACAGACTAAACATAATGAAACCACTTAATTACTTTCAAATACAGTAGAGTCCCGATTAACCGAGTTAATGTGGACCATGACTAACTCGGATAACTGAAAAACTCGGTTAAAACGAAGAGTATAAAAAAAGAAAGAAAAAGAGTTGGTATAAATGTAATATATTTAAGAAATATAAAATTTATACGAGTATACCACATACAATTCCTATGATTATTAAAAAACTTACTTGAAAAAACTTAAAAAGTATACTTTGTGAATTAAAGAGTTTTTACTTAAAAAAAGTCCTTAATCGTTATTTGTTTTACATATTTTTGGTGCCTTCCTACCATTTTTTACGGATAACAGGAAGGCTGGTGTCGCCTCTTTTTGTTATTCTATGTATTCAGTAGCATTTTCGACAGCTTTAAGTTCATCTGTGTGAGAGATTTTTATATGTTGATTTTCATCGTCACTGTCTTCATCATCTTCGCTAGGTTCATTTTCATTATTGACGATTTTAACGACCATTTCATGGGATCAAGTTGTTATATTTTGTTTTCCGGAGTGTTTGGAAGATAAAATTCAGATTTATTTTTCGGCAGTATTTTTAAAAATAAAAAATAAACTAGAACAAAAAAAAATCCTTAAAATATTTGATAGCTCGGTTAAAGCGGAAACTCGGATAACCGGGGCTCGGATTATCGGGACTCTACTGTAGTTACATATTATAGCCGAGAGAACTAAACTGTCAATCTTATTGCAGACATAATGTGGGTTTAATTCCCAGCGTTGACACCGCGATATTCCTTCCATTAAGTTCAATACATGAGGAGTTTCTAGTACCCTGCATTCCCCAGTTTGTGACGCTGTATTATTAGTATACTATACTCTCATTCACGCATGGATAGCAACACTATAAAGCTTCTATCTAAACTATCTCTTATGTGCAGCTAAATTTCTTTTATAGGGTTTTGAAAGTATGCTAATTTCAAAATGGTTTCAAAACTATTAAGGTAAAAAATGTTCTTTACCGTAAACTTTACAGTTAATTTGACTGACAGAGTGCTGCCGGTTATTTTACCTTAATTTTAGAATGTTAATTCTTACAGTGAATGCAAACTGATTGGTTGATTCATCTAAATTATCTTTCTCTTATGAAAATTTTGTATTTTCTAATGATTAATGTAAAAACTTCCGTTCAATTAGTTCCAGGAAATGCCGCTTCATCGTTATCAATAATGTGTCGACCAATTTGCTGAGCTCGCAAAAACTTTTAATTTCACTAAAAAATTAGTTTTTGGTCCAAATAAACGCAACTTCCTAAACAAAGTTCCTGAAAAAGGAAAAATCATTATTAAACTAAGATAATTTGGTCCGATAATATGTACAGTTTCAAATGAGCACTAGTGGCTGATACAAAATAGAGAGACAATATATATAGATATACGAAGAGAACGTTTCAAACAGTTTTTCTTCCTGAAACTGTACAAATTGACATAAAAAATTTATGTTTCACGATGTAAGGCTATGGTGTAAGAGCATGATATTTTAAGTTATGGATTGCTATGCAATTAATAATCATTATTTATATATATATATATATATATATATTTGTGAAAACATAAAAACAGAAAAAATAATCTTAGATTATTATTATTTTAGCGATGAAATTGCACAAACTATTGTCCAATACATTAGACACATTATATAT
>NC_092211.1:43386388-43392292 GCF_043381705.1 Parasteatoda tepidariorum | reverse complement strand
CATAATTTTACAGAATACACATATCCATCTTTCATAGGGTGACTTATTTAAAAATCAGAGCCTGCATACAGGAATAGAAAACCGTTTATAGGTTTTATTCTTCATTCATACAACCTTACATAATTTTAAAGTATACACGTATCACCTGCATTCATTTGGGGTGGTTCTTTACGAACCAGAGCCCATTCCACTTATACAAAAATAAAAAATAATTAAATAAATAAATAAATAAATAAATAAACTGTTTATTATACTGGACAATTAAAATTAAATTAATTTTAAGAGGCTACAAATATTAAAAAGTAACTAAAAAATATTTAACTAATCCAGTATAAAAGGTCAAACATCCAAACTATTCCGTCCAGTGGCTTTAAGAATAGCTTATCATAGTTAGTTCCTACCTTGAAAATATATACATATATATATAACTATATATATATATATGTATTCTCTGATAACTAAAACATTTAAAAATCATCTTTTCTATAACTAAATAAATTCAGTTGAATAGTTTTATAAATTTATATTCAGAAAATGAAATAAGAAGGAAAGAAACTTATTTGAAGACGATGTTTTTTATTGCTTTTCCCATAAAGATATTAATGCAATGCTTCAAGTGGTAACTTTTATTTAGGTGCCATTGATTGTTTAAGAATATAGCTAACCCCTTGCAATAGGTCTTCCTTTAGTCACCAAAGCTTTTTCAACATTTATGTCTATTCTCAGCCATTACCAAAAACTATATTGACATTAGATTATTGGACAATATTGTTCACTTCAGTTGAGTAGAAAAATAAAATAGAAAAGTAGAAATAAAATATTACATAAAATTTAATATGTTATCATCATTTCAGATACAGACTTCTAGTAATATGAAGAAAAAAAATTTTTTTGCGGCAAAAATTTTATTTTACCTCCATTTATGTTTGATTTATGCACGTTAAATATATAAAAAATTTTATTCGAGAAGCTATCTAAAATTCTAGGGCATATCTGATCTTTTGTTAATTCCGAAGTCTTGTTTAGACATGTTGAAACATTTTCAATAAGGGTTTTGGTTCGGATCCTTTTCCTAAGCTGTTTTTTTATTTTTATTTTTTTTTCGATATAAGTTCCGTTTCTTCAGTCATATACGAAGAGAACAACTTTGAAAGTTTCCTAATGCATGAATAATGTATTTTGGTTGAAAAATTCATGAGATACAGACACTGTTCACTAAAATGCTGTTTTTATTTTATCATTGAGTAACTAATACAGGAATAGCTTATTTAAAGAAAACCAAATTTTAGAAGGACAAGAGTAAGAAATATCTCTAGTTTTCCTGATGTATTTAGATTTACTATTTAATAAACATTATATCTAACATTTGGTTTAAGTATATAATATTTGGTTAGAGTAAATGAAATTATAGATGAGGTTTAGAAAAGAAATTGACTATAACATTTAAAAAACACTATTATTATTACCTTGAAGGTAAATATAAGGCTATGACAATTGCTTTCGTTATGATTTATCAAAATAAAATGCATCAAAGTATGTAATTGTTTACAGTTGGAAAAAAATTCATTCATATTGTATTCAAGATTTTGCACATGGTGGTATATGTATTTATATTTGTATACATATTATTTTTTCGTATGTTTATATTACTTAGTGCTGTGTATGTTATCAACAGTATCAACCGTTATCTATCAAAGTGTATTTCAAGATAGAATCCAGTTAACATGTATTATATACTAAAGAAAAGGAAATAATTGCAGTGGTAGTTACGCTACATTACAACCCCCCCCCCACTGAAATTTTATCTGTGACTGATTTGGTGAACGGATTTCATCATCTGATTCATTGCTGTTTTGCGAGAGGCTGGGAGAGCTGTATTAAGATCACGGAGCTTTAGGTGCTGGTCATGAAAGCTGCATTAGCAAGCTGCACACACTCCTGTGTGGCAATCAGCAGTCGATTGTCTACAGACTCCCATTGTATGTGATCGAGACTGAGTAGCAAAAGTGTGAAGAAGACAGTGTCACAGTCACAAGTAGCAAGTCAACTATTCACTGTGAACCAGCCATCAAACTAGGTGTGTTAAAATCGAGGAGGGCATTTCAGACGAGGTAGGCGTGTTGATCGAGGCAGGCTCGTTCAAATCATGCCTGCTAGTCGCCCATGTGGGACTGGGCTATCAAAAATGTCAACCGTCATTCATCAAAAGGTACTAATACCCAGTTAAAAGAAAAGATATCCAGTTAAAGAAGAAGATATCCAGTTAAAGAAGAAGATATCCAGTTAAAGAATCCAGTTAAAATGTTTAACATATAAGTGAATGGAAATTTATTAGTTGTATTGATATCTAAGCTACAATTTTAATAGTGATTTAGGATGTCTTAAAATTTAAAAATATATTTGTTGCATTTCAGCATGATTTTAAACAAAATGTAAATGCGGAACAAATTATTTAACAACACAATATGAAATTGAATTAAATAATTTAATATCTGATATTTCTATCGAACTATTTTATAAAGGATCTGTAAGTTCGGTAACGCAAAGTATTGTTATGATTAGTCATGAGGCACTTGTTGAAACATTAAATTATTCAATGATTAGGACAGCAAATTTTAATTACTAAGACTACTCGAATGAAGGATAGAATAAAGGTATCTGGAAAAAATTTTCAGTAATAAAGTGAAAGTAGGATTCAAAATTTTGAAAAACAAGCCTATATTATGCAATAATAATGTTCCGAAGTATGGCAAATCAAATTTGCACCGTCAGTGCCGCTTTTTCACTTTTAAAACTTTCCCTATTAACGCTAACTAAAAAATCCTAAAAACTTTCGTTACAAATGTATTTAAACATATAGTTGAAGTTTTGAAGTTTGAAAAAACAGGTGACGGTTTGTTCAAGTTATGAATCTAGCTGCTTTAAAAAAATGTAGCTTCGAAGAAAAGAAAAACCTTTGAATGTCTCTTGATTTGAGCAGAGAACTTGTGTCTTTATTTACTATAGCTTTTTAGTTGTTTCTAAAAAGACCTTCAAAAATGTTGTTGTTGAATTGATATTTGGTGTATTTGTAGCATTTAGTTGTTAATATTCAATGAAGACTCTACTTTAAAACTACACAGGTTGTTCCGAAAATACCACTCTTAAAGGACTTTTTTAATAATCTTTATATAAATTTATATGAACATTATATGAAGACAAAACTATTGACATATTGAGGATCAAAAATTAATATTTAATTGAGATCTATGCAAAAAAAATAGCAATCGAAATAAAAATAAAAATCACAGTTGACTAATGCGGCTCTATAAAACACCAAAACCTTTTTAATTGCAGAGGAAAACAAAGAGCAGTTAAAAGATTATTATTAAAAACACCTTCTTGTAATAAAGTATATTTTCAAAAAAATCATATTTTTAATAAAACTTTCAATGTTATAAATTCCTTTAAACATAAAAAGATCGAAACAAAGTTCTTTAACTATGAAAAAAATCCAAAACAATTCATCAATTAAGTAAATAATCCAAAGAAACAGAAGCATCAATATAATACTTGATTAAAAACATCAGTTGCTTAAAAAATATACAAATTTGAATATTGGAATATTCTCAATAATAAAATTAAAAATATTAAAATGAATCAAACAATTTTTAGTTTTCCACACTAAGAAAAAAACTTCTACAAAATTACCACATAGTGATATCCATTATGACATTTATGACAAAATGACATTAATGATAATAATGACATTTAATGACAATAATGTCAACAATGACAGTTTTGACAGAAAAGTAATTCTTAGAAATAAAGCCAAAATATGTGGTATTTAAACCATTTATCTCGTCATTTTTTTTTCATATGGTAACAGTTTACCGTAAAATCTGGTTTTCGAAATTATAGTTCTTATTACCACACATTTAGTAAAGAAATACATAATTGAAACGTAAATTCAATCGAATAAAAGGGTTTTCTTCCATTCTCTAACGCATTATCATAAAATTACCAAGTTTTGTCCCATTTACCAAATTTTATCAGATTCAACAGATTTTATCACACATTAAAAAACTATATTTCATTATTAATATTACCAAAAGTTTTTATGAAAACAATTCGGAATAAATTAAAAAACTTTTTGAAATTCCCATAAAGTCAGAAACGCCATAATTATCTATTCCAGTAGTTTCAATCATACATTTTTCTCCGAGCACAATTTTTCAAATATAATGTCTTCCTTCACAAATTGAAAAAATCTTTATGCTTTAGACCCAAAATATTTATTTTAGGATTTTGTCAAGTAATAGACGTATTTGTAATAAAATAAGACTTTTGTAGAAGTGGAGAGAAAATACTACAAATATTTCTATCAAGGAAAATAAAAGCTATATTTCGTCATAGTCTGGCCATATGTTTTCCATCATATAATAAAAGATTCCATAACATGTTTTGTTACCACTTGACTTTGTGCAGCATCGCTGTGAAAAACAGCTTAACTAGTATAAACGAATTGATAGTCTCTGAAATATTCTTTTCAAAAATGATAATAAAAAAAAAGATATCGAAATTCTTTTGTCCTATTGTAGCTATTTTCTGCGTAATTTTAGAATATAATAAAACACTATACTTCGAGTAAAGATTCAATCTCGCAACAAAAGGAAGTCAAAATTCTTAATATAATATGGATGCGAGCTCTTAAAATATTATTCTAAAGAAAAGTTTAAAATAATATATAGATTTTTTTTTAAAAATAAAGGCATTACAAGTGAATATAAAGTTCAAACTGCACTGGTTTCGAAGTCTATAAAATACATAAGTTTTACAATAGACGTTATATAAATGTAGAAATGAGTTTTATACAAATACCATAAATATTTAGGCATGCCTAAACTTGTTTTTTATTTGTTTACATAGGTATATTTATTTGAGTTATTAATAGCATGATTTCCATTTATTTATTTGTAAATCTAAGTCTTCTAACTGTAAATAAATATCTTTAAAAACAGTTCTGTTTCTAAATTTATTTGATAAAAGAGTATTAGATTCGAAAAAGTGTTTCTAAAAATATACTAATATATATTAGTCTGAAATATATTAGTTAACTAAAAAATATTAGTTAACATACTAGTAAAATAAAATGCCAACGCGTTTGGGAATATCACGAAACATCAGCTTTTGTAGCGTTAATGCAATTCATATGTCTTTAGTAAATCACGTTCATTTATTAGTGGAAAAAAATCAGACAAATTATTATACTTCATGATTCTATAGTAAGTTTAAATATAAATGCGTTTACTTCGTAATTAAATTTTATTTGAAAAAGTGCCCTACCTGTACACTGTAAGAAATCACCAATAGATTATGGTCAGTGTCCAGTAAAAAATGTTGCAGTCACTTCCCTTAAAAATAAAATTATTCCCGCACAGCCATCATGATTATAACAGAATAAGCCTGCGCGCAATTTCTTTCTTGTAAAAAATATGGGCTCAGACCATAAACTAATATAATGCATTAAAGATTCCCCTCAATTCAGTCCTCAATGGTTTTCAGGACTTAAACGGTTTGTTTACCAAATCAAGGTATTCCGTGAAACTGTAGGTGATGTAGTGTTGTGCTGCCATCTGTCGAGAAGTGAAAAAACTGCGCGTTTGTTATCCATGGCCAATAATGTGACGGACTTGCGAGAGAAACATTCTTTGGCTTCAGCTGTAATCGAACCAGTTGCGTTTGGCTCCTTAGCCAGATCCTGTAACCACCATGGAAACTGGAAAACACTCACAATAATGAATTACGAAACTTTATATCCTAAAGCTGCTAAATAAGCTAATAATTCAATCAACTCTCCAAATTTTATGGAATTTTTTTTAGAATGTAAATGAAAATATTACTTAAAAGATATATATATATATA
>NC_092211.1:43361971-43385964 GCF_043381705.1 Parasteatoda tepidariorum | reverse complement strand
TTGTCTTGCTGTTTTATGAATGCCTCGCTATTTTCACCTTTTCAATGCTTGTTATTACGTAGGTATTGCACTTGAAGCTGCACCGACCCATTTTTTTTATTAATTGTTAACACCTGGTCTAAAAACACGAATTTTACTATTGTTTTTTTTAATGTGTTGGTGTCAAAACTCTTAAAATAGTTAAATCTCTATGAATTTATTTATTTTCAAGTTTACGCCTTATCTTCTTACAAAAGGGTTTCTTCACAGGAGGATTATCTGTAGTTAACTCTAATTTTTCATGAACGTATTTTTTCCTTCATAATGAATGTTCTATATTCAGCTGTCAGACCACCCAGATGTGTTACAATTTACTCATTCATTTCTGTAGAAGATAAGCGTTATCAGCATAGCTTCTAAAGGCTATTGTTAAATGAAAATTAACATGTCATATAGTAGATTTTCTCCAATTCTACCTGAAGTTGGGACTGATATCTTTGTCACCAAAATTATGGTGTGGTAGTGTAAGAAATTTCTTTGATATTCCCCTTTTCTTTCAAAGAAATTTCTTGTCACCACACCCATATATACTGCACCATATGTCTATAAACAGATGCCGATTTCCAACTGTTCAGTAAAATGCAGAACAATTTAGTCCCATACTCAAAAAGAAATAATTACAAGTTAAACGTGACAGAAAGATAAATCTTAGCCTAGAAGGCATTGTTGAAATAGGAAGTAATTGTGTTCCCTAGCATACGTAAAGAATAGCTGTCTGGCTGATTAACGATGGGGTCGGAGGTTAAAAAATTATGCATTAAATATAGTCATTAAAATTTTTAAAAATGAAATTAAGAAAAATTAATAGTTAGTAAATAAAAATTTAGACATTATATATATATATATATATATTTGATAAGGATTCAAAAACGAATATTAAGAGTGATCTTTACAGAACACACTTTAGATAAGAGCCTGCCTGCAACACACCATACAAAGCCCTTAAAATTCGCATTTCAATAAAATTTATAGTAAGTTATATATTACTCTAAGAGGATTTATTTTCACCATTAAAGGAATGCTTTGTTAAACATTTTTCTTTGTATTAAGCAGTAGAAAATAATTTTTTCCTTTATTTTAAAAAAATCTACAAAGCTGAAATGATTTATTGTAATTAATGACATTTTTGCTCTTACTCTTCAAGAACTTAATTTTCTGCGGATAATATTTATAGTCTGAAAATTTTAACGTATTACACACTAACTATATTCTTTTTCCTCAAAGTTAATCTTCATGAACAGATACTCCAACGAAGTTATAAGTTTTATGATTTATAGGCAATTGATTTTATTCGTTTTTGTTGTGAGACATAATACCTGTCATGAGGAGGTTGTGATAACAGCTTTGGCGGAAAAGACCTCAGGATAAATAATTCAAGAACATAAATCAACATCTTTAGATGAAGAGTTTAGGAAGAATGAATTAAGTGAAAGGGGAAAATATATTTATTTCTCGCAAATTTAGTTATTTTATATCCAGTACGCATATGCCACTTAAACGTAACTTTTATTTTTGTAACGTAAGAATGGATTTATAATCCCTAAAAAAACTTTCAAAAAATAGAAAAAGTAGCCAACCTCACTGTTATACAAAAAAAAAATCATATAAGTTGTTTTGTAATGGGAAAAAATCTATTAAATTTCTTTGATGATAAACAAAGATAAAGATAACGGATTTTTTTTTAAAAAAATGGAATGAACTATTTTAAAAAAAATTAAAAAATTATATCTGGAAGTGCTTATTTCGGTTTTAAGTTTTAGGCCAACAAATATCTGATATAATTAAGTTTTTTGGATCAGCTGCTTGAAAATATTTAATACCTTAATTTTTGCATTAACTAATTTTGTCTATATTTGTAAGCAGTTGGTTAATTTCTCGATATAATTGCTTTTTTAGTTCCTCATCCTGACTTTTCTTTATTTTAAAAACATTTACCTGATTTTTTTTTCATTACAAGCCAACTTGCATGTTTTTTTTAATTTTAGGCTAATGATTATTTCCACTTTTAAAAATATTTTTTGTAGGGGTAGTAAGTACATATTTTTAAAAAAAATATTAGATAAATACGGCTAATAATTCAAAGCCCACTATAAGTCACAATTATTAAATCAAATGCAATTTAGTTTGCAAAATTTTTAAATGCTCTTTATGAGTGGCTTTAAATTTAATAAGATTATTTGCAGTGAAGTGTGCGTTTGCAAACTCAACCTTATTTTATCTATCAAATCTGTAGGCAGAGATGCTTTAAGTTTTTTGGTAACATGTAAAAAATGTTTCATTTATCTCTTAAGCAGAATCCAAAGTAAAAACTTCTGTCTGAGAACAAACGTAGCTTGAAATGAATATACAAATGACTGTTAATTGCTTATTTTAGTTTATTTCAAAATTCAAAATTATAGGAATTCTATACATTTTAGATGCCGATCAAAGTAACAAAAGATAGTTTTTTAAATAAAATGCAGCTTATCAAAAGAGAAGATAATTACATATCATCTTATTCAACCCGTGTTTAATTACATTAATCACAAATGTCCTAATTAAATAGTATTTAGCATATAAGTAAATGGTATTTAGCATTTATTTAATTAGTTTTTGTTGACTATACATAAGTTAAGTTTGTAGAGCCACTTACAAAAGTGAACGCATCGACAAGAGATAATGTGTTTACATATATCTTTCACAATACTCATTCGATGTTGACGCAGAATCTCAAAATTATCTGTGTATATTTTATTTGAGCTAACCTAATATAAAAAAACAAGTCAAAAAGGAAGCATTCCTCTGCATTATATTATTGCATAGAGAAAAAAAAGGTTAATATCGCCAAAATATGGTAAAATTTACCGCACTTTCTGGCTTTATGGGAGCATCCAAAAGTGCGGTAATTTTTAACTTAGCGCGCTGTGGTAATAACTTTTAGTAAAATTAACAAAACATTTTGATATAATACTGTTTTGTAACAAACGGGAGGATATTTATTTATTTCACCAAAATAATTAATAATCTCAACAATAATAGTAAAATATGAGATAGCTTACAAATTTTCAGGTCAAGTAGCTGCTTTCATTTTTTTTATTACTTTTTGGCAAAGTAGCTGATTTCGTTGCTAAGTAATCTATAATCTAACATCGGCTTATTATTTCCTGGTAAAGAATTATTTCCTGGAAATTGAACTAGTATGATTTAGAAGACGTTATAAGCTAATCCTTATCAAGGAGAATCGTCATTGCCATGGACAATCGCTCAGTTTAACATGTCAGTAAAATCTACTCAGAAACACTTTGACAAACCTACTTAGTGGGTGTTTCTAAACCGCAATGGCAAGTTAATTCCATCTCTTAACCGCAAATTTACTAAATGGTAAAAAAATATTTTTGCCTTTATATTTTATTTTATTTTATTTTATAAAATTTGATTCCATCTGAAGAGAAATAGTCAAAAATTACAAAATTTTAACTAAATTTATGTTTTACATAAATTTTGGTATAAATTCTATGCTGGATATTCCGTTAAATTAAAATGCAAAAATTTTTAAGTACTTTAAAAAATTTCGTGTTTTATAAAACTTAGAAGAACTACAGATATTATAGTAGCAGTTTTCCATATAGTTTTGTGACTTTTCTTACAACCAGACCTTTTGGATACAAAAAGTTGAAAAGACAGATAGAGAAACTTTTTTAACTTCGTGAACAAAAACTTTTGAGTGGATTTTTTTTAGACTTAGGAATATAGAATTAATTCAAACAAACAGCTTCAAAAAAATACAAATATAAAGCTTCGAAGAAAAACAAGCAAAATTATCGTTACCCTTTTTTATATAAAGATATTTTCACTATGAAAACATTTATATTCATTTAGATAACAAAAAAAATTTTAAAAAACATATATTTGTTGTCCGACTAAATTTAAAAACATTTATGTTGATTGTCTTCGAAATAATAGTAGTATTCTCTGTGTAGGAATTCCTCTTTTTTTACTTCTAGCAGTAAGCTTTAGTTTATCAATTTATATTTTTCACCATGCTAGTTAAAATGTCTATATAGTTGTTCGCTTACTTTTAGCAATCATTAAATTTTGAGGAAGTAAAAATAATTTATTTTACGTTGAATTTCACCAATGAAACATTTTAGTAAATCATTTTGAAAATCAAATGAGCTTAGCTCTTGTTTGGATAACTATTGTTTCCTATTCAAAATGGTCGTATTTCTTGTTTTATTTACTTAAATATAAGTTTAAATATATGTTTGCAGATAAAATTCAAAATAAATTGTATTTCAATTAAAAGCGTAAAGTTTAAGTTTTTCTTTTGGAAGTTTGTGCTAGGATTTTTTTTTTCAATATTATACAATCTAAAGTATAAAATATCTCTTATGCAAAATCAAAACAACGTTTTCAGTTGACAGCAAAAATTATAAAATTAGACAAAACATGTAGACATCAATAAATAGATAGATTACTCATGGCATAGAAAGAAAATGCATTTTCAGAATCACTTTTTTTCTTTTTAAGTCCTATCGATTTTAACATTGACTCTCAAAATATCTTAGAAAACTTTTTGAGAGCAAGAAATCCTCTAAGAAAAAAAACAGATAAAAAATTTATGTTTGAGTTCTGGTGAAATCAAGAAGATACAAAAAGTTTTTTTGCATGTATATTCCGCCTCCCATGATAAAGGAAATTTGATTTATTAGGATATATTTTTTAGAATTCTATTGAAATAGATAAAATTTATGTTGTTTTATTTTCGAAATATGCTTTCAAAAATCTCATTTCTTGAAAGTATTACATCAAGAAAAAAATAATTATAAGAAAAACAATCAGTTTGCAAAACCTTATAGACTAGTTACCTTATAACAATAAATAGCTGATTGCGGAAATAATTAGGGTAAAGACAGACATTTTTTAAAAGTTTATTTATTTAAAGATATTTGGTTAGAATTTTGTTAAGCTAGACTGTATCCTTGTAATTGCTTCGTAAATAAGACTACAGCGTCATATTAAAAATTCCTACAATAAGAAAAAATTAAGAGCAAATCGCAGGGGCGCACTTAACCTTAGAAAAACATCAGTGTAGGGTATATCAGGCGATTGTATACAGAGCATTTTACCTTATAAAGAATTTAGTTTAAGTTTTACACTAATTTTGCTTTTCAATACACAATTATTTTTTTTCAGTTCAATTACTGTTTATTTTAAATAATTCAGTTATAAAAAACACGTTTTAAAATAATTACTATAAACGGAACAAGCACGTAGTCTTTGAGATCTTTAGAAATGATAATTTGATAACGTAGTCTGATCATACTTCCATATT
Source organism: Parasteatoda tepidariorum (assembly GCF_043381705.1). Lineage (NCBI taxonomy): Eukaryota > Metazoa > Arthropoda > Arachnida > Araneae > Theridiidae > Parasteatoda > Parasteatoda tepidariorum. Next base: position 43,380,611 of record NC_092211.1, on the reverse strand, counting down.
AATGTTTATATCTGAATATATCTGTCATAGCGAAAAGCAAATGATTAAATATTTAAGTGTTAAGCTGTTTTTTTTTTTATCAAATAAAGCTATAAACTAACGAACATGAATGGTATTACCTTTAAAATATATAACAAAATAGAATTGCCTATAGTTTAATTTAAAACAATAGCTAACGCTTAACCAGTGAGAAAATTCCATTTTTAATATGATCTTCTGCACAATCTGATTGAAAGTTTCAAGCAAAGTTTAGGATTGAGGGTGAAAATTGGCCCTTGCAACGCTGTCCAAACTTCAGTGCAATGTTACAAACAGTTTTGGAGTGATAAGAGAGAAAGAGACACACACACAGATATACAGCTACACAAACTCTTAATTATTTTATTATAGATTTATTTGATTTTTTATTCCATTCATTTATTTTCATGTATCCAAATGTTTACGAGAAAATCTCTTTTTAAAAAAATATATGTCTATGAGTTTGATCTATGTATATGTGCACGAGTTCGAAATAATAAATATTTTGAGTTCGAAATAATTATTCCTGAATTTTAATTAAAATATATCTATTGCAATCCGCTGTTTTCAATGACGATTGGGAAAATGAAGCAAAATATCTATGTGGAAAAAAAAACTACAGTTATGTTAAAATGAAAAATCAAAGCGTTCGTTTTTTTTTTTAACATTTGTAAAATAACTGAAATGCCACATCTCTTAGGCTCAAAGCGATATGCAAAAATGGATAATTTTTCATTGATTTTAATAATTTTCATCAAGGGGAAAATCTCCCTTATTGGTGATTTTTAAAATTCATACATCATACATTTTTTTTATTTTGGCTATTTTTCTTTCAACATTTTCGCCAGGAAACAAAAAGTGAACAAGTGACATACATTTTCCTCTCTATTGGGATTAGGTAAGAAAAAAGTTTTTAAATTGGATTACATAATGCTTTATGCTTTATTTTACTTAATATTTCACGATTTACTTTTTACTATGCTTTTGTTTAAGTTTTCAATTTACTTATAAAAAATTTTAAAAAAATTTTAAATTATTTACCCGTTTTAAAGTGGAAATAATTTCTTACAGCAACATCATATATTTGGTTTGAAATGTAAACTTTGTTTCAAGTTTAAGGCACTCGAACGATTCGTTTTCACTCGAACTATTGTATTGCACTCGAACTACTTTTTCATTTTCATTGGCAATATTACAAGTTCACCCTTAATATATTGGCAATATTATAAGTTCACCCTTAAAAGTAGCATTTAATAATAATTACAAAAAAGTGGATAATTTAACATTTTAGAAAACCGATGGAAAAATTTCTGAGTGATACAAGTTCTCCTGTGCCTTTCAAATAGTTTTAAAAAATAGTTCCACAATTATAAAAGATAAATATGGATTATTATGGTTTTTACTGTAGTGGTTGAGAAAATAATAATTTAAAATGCATAAAATTATGATAGAAATATCAAATAAACTGATTTTTATCAATGTAATCAAAAAAAAAAAACTTTTCTTTCAACTACGAATTTCAAATCAACAGACTCAAACAACTTATTTCGTACTGTTATGGATGTTTATGAGTTCATAAAAGCTTAGTCTATCTTTTTTTCTTTTCAAAAATCAAACCAATAAATCTTAGCTCACTTCAAATCAAAAAATGTATAAAAATAAAAAATCGAAAATATATTACTCTTCCTATAAATCAAGAATACTTTTTCATATTTCTAACTGTAACCATCAATAAATCTTATTCGCGGTCATTTTATGGATATTCGGTTTTTTCAAAACTTTTAAATTCGAAAAAAATTGACAAGAAATTTTAATTTTTCAAACCCATTTTTATAGAGCTTCAGATTTAAATATTTTTATAAAGCTTCAGGTGGTAGAAATTAAAAAAGTTAAGTCACATTGCTTAGTCACATTTACTAATATTTGAAAAACAAATTTTAATAAGTAAATATTAAATTAAATATTTAAAACTAGTTTGAAACTTTTAAAGCGTATTTAAGGTTACACTTTTCGTAAAAAATTCTATCTATATTCTATTTCTTTGTTTTAAGATCTGCCAAATAAATTTTTTCAAATTTGCTGAAAATATTTATCTAAAAAGTTCAATCCATTTTGAATTTTGGAAAATAACAAGGATGCTCCCCCTGTTTCCTCCACTCACCCAACCCCCAAGTTGCTTCTTTTCATTATTGTTTTTTTTTTAAAGTCGATAAAAAGTATCGGTTTGTTTATAAAATACATAATTATTATAATATTACGCAAGCACAGTTTACTTTTATATTAAACGTAATGAAATGATACATTAATTAGAAAAATAAATCAACTGATCAATAATAATCAATAAAAAAATAAACTTATACAGAATGCTTAAATGAATTGCAATTTTGCTAGATCACAATATGAAACGATATCCTTTTATCATATAACAAAGTGAACTGTGCTTGCGTAATATTATAATAATTATGTATTTTATAAACAAACCGATACTTTTTATCGACTTTTAAAAAAAAAACAATAATGAAAAGAAGCAACTTGGGGGTTGGGTGAGTGGAGGAAACAGGGGGAGCATCCTTGTTATTTTCCGAAATTCAAAATGGATTGAGCTTTTTAGATAAATATTTTCAGCAAATTGGAAAAAATTGATTTGGCAGATCTTAAAACAAAGAAATAGAATATAGATAGAATTTTGTACGAAAGAGCTTACTTTTATATTAAACGTAATGAAATGATACATTAATTAGAAAAATAAATCAACTGATCAATAATAATCAATAAAAAAATAAACTTATACAGAATGCTTAAATGAATTGCAATTTTGCTAGATCACAATATGAAACGATATCCTTTTATCATATAACAATTTGATTTCTAAACAGTTTTTAACTTTCTTCAGTCTTTGTATTTTTGAAAATTTCGTGCTTTCTTCAAAGCTCAACATTGAGTTTCACTCAATTAAGCTTTTCAACAAATCCATAGAGAGTATTAATTTTATAGTTAATTAAATGTTAGATTTAAATTATTTATTCCCTATTTCTCTTATGTACTATGGGAATAAATGGCAGTTTACTTAAAGTTCTGCTTTGTTTACAACACATTATAAATTGTGAAAAATAACTTTCTACCAAATAATGAAATTTTGCAGAACTATTATTAAAGAAGATCCAGATATCTATTTCTCATATTCAGCATACTTGCATAAGCATAAAGTTTTATAAAAAAATTAATTTATGAATATTTATGAACTAAGAAACATTAGAATCTTTCTGATTTTTAATTAACTTGGTAACTTAGCGAAATAAATTTGACTGAGTAAAAATATAACTTATTGATTATTCGTTTACTAATATCGATTTTCCAATACGAAAGTATTGGAAAATCGATTATTTATAGTAGTTTATTTATAGTAGTTTTTTCTGTGTTCTCTTTCACTATTTTAGTTAAACATACACAGAGAAAAAAAATTGTCAAAATAACAGCACTATATATAGTAAAAATTTCTCTAGAAAAAATCCAAACATATTTTTAGTTAATGAACGCGAAATATATCGTATTTAAAGCATTCATTTGATAATTTTTCTGTTCCTTTATGGTAACGGTTAGCCGTTAATTTCGGTTTCTAAAACTATAATTCTTATTGCCACACATTTAGTAAAAAACAAAAAACTTAATACAAAACTAAACCAAATTCTTTCACATATTATAAAAGCATATAGTCATTACCAAAGCACTACGATAAAAGTAATGGAACTATTTGGTGTTTCCATGGAGTCAAAATCGCAGTAAATTTTACCAAATGCTAGTAGTTTTGGCCGCACTTTTTTTTCTCAGTCTGAACTAAAAAATATATCATTGTGAATAATTAAATATCTGCTGAGCAACATTTCAATTAAATGCCATCTCTTTCACTATTTTAGTTAAACATACACAGAGAAAGAAAATTGTCAAAATAACAGCACTATATAGTAAAAATTTCTCTAGTAAAAATCCAAACATATTTTTAGTTAATGAAACCGAAATATATTGTATTTAAAGCATTCATTTAATAATTTTTCTGTTCCTTTATGGTAACGGTTAGCCGTATATTTCGGTTTCCAAAACTATAATTCTTATTACCACACGTTTAGTAAAAAACAAAAAACTTAATACAAAACTAAACCAAATTCTTTCACATATTATAAAAGCATATAGTCATTACCAAAGCACTACGATAAAAGTAATGGAACTATTTGGTGTTTCCATGGAGTCAAAATCGCAGTAAATTTTACCAAATGCTAGTAGTTTTGGCCGCACTTTTTTTTCTCAGTCTGAACTAAAAAATATATCATTGTGAATAATTAAATATCTGCTGAGCAACATTTCAATTAAATGCCATCTCTTTCATTATTTTAGTTAAACATACACAGAGAAAAAAAAATTTCTCTAGTAAAAATCCAAACATATTTTTAGTTAATGAAAACGAAATATATTGTATTTAAAGCATTCATTTGATAATTTTTCTGTTCCTTTATGGTAACGGTTAGCCGGAAATTTCGGTTTCCAAAACTATAATTCTTATTACCACACATTTATTAAAAAACAATAAACTTAATACAAAACTAAACCAAATTCTATCACATATTATAAAAGCATATAGTCATTACCAAAGCACTACGATAAAAGTAATGCAACTATTTGGTGTTTCCATGGAGTCAAAAACGCAGTAAATTTTACCAAATGCTAGTAGTTTTTGCCGCACTTTTTTTCTCAGTCTGAACTAAAAAATATTTTATTGTGAATAAGTAAATATCTGCTGAGCAACATTTCAATTAAATGTCATAATATTGGTTTTTGCTTACATGATTCAAAATCTCTTGAAAGATTAAAAACTCTTTTAAGCTAAAGCACTTAACTATTAACCTAGTGGAATCTGATACGATTACATTTCTCCGACTCCAGTAAAATTATCTTCGTCTCTGATTCTGTGATTGTGATACCAACTGCAACTCCACAGTCCTCCAACTAAACAGGTGCGTGCATGTTGAATGGAAAATTGAATTTTCCCTGCTTTTACAGACAAGGAATATAAAAGTTTTAACGCACAGTCATCTTAATTCCAAATAAGAAACAAACTTCCATTTATTATACCTCAGATAACTTATGACATATCTGTCTTGTATTGCGTAGATTTCAAAACGCAGCTTCAATTTAAGTTAATATGTCATTGTCTACTCAGTGATAATTTCCAGAAATCTATAGCATAAATCTCTTTAATAATATAGAAAGACATATTCAAAGAAGGGCAGTACATCGACACTAAATTTCGAAAGCATGAATAGGTTCTTTCTCTCTCAAAATGCTTACTTTAGCAGTTACGACTTATGCCATGAACAAATCAAAATTTTACATTAGTTTCAAGTGCTCACTGAGAAAAAATATGGTTAAAACTATGAGAATATGGTAAAATTTCCCTCATTTCTGGATCTATGGGGACACCCAAAACCTCTGTAATTTTCACTGAAGCGCTTTGGTAATACTTTTGTAAAAATTAACAGTAAAGCATGGCTTTATCATAAGTGATAAAATTTGATAATAATTGTAAAATTTGGTAATTTTATCATGAAATCTTAGAGCATGGAGCCAAAACATTGAATTTGCTTTTCAGATTCTTATTTTTTTCTAAATGTGTGGTCATAAGAATGTGTTTATACAATTTTGAAAGTCAGAAATTTTCCTTGCAGCATTATCAAACGAATGGTTTTGAATAACGCATATTTTGGAGTTATTAACCAGAATTTTTTACCAGAAATATCATTACCATACAGTATGATGTTTTTACCACAATTTTTTATCCGTTTTATGGTTTTGAAACCTTTGCTTTGTTATTTATAAAAAAGAAATCATATACATCTGTTGGACGATTAAATAAAATAATAAACAAACACTTTTTGGAATTTATTTTGCTTGAAATAGTGTAGACTGATAAATTATTAATTACTCCTTCACTCAAACTTTGTAATAAAAGCTGGATCATTTCTGCCATATAGATTTTCTGGGAAGTCTTCCGAGCGAATATTTCGTCAAATTAAAGCAATTAGTATCTTCACTTCTTTGAGGATACGAATTTTGCAAAAATCAATAGGCTTAAGTCTGCATAGCGATTGATAAAACTTAGGATTAAATAAAACATAAATTTAAAAATAGATTAACGAATTATTTCTAAGAGGTTGTAGTGATTTCTCTCACAGACTTATTCTCTTACCTCCAGTGATATAATAAGGGAAATCTGCTCAACAAACAAGTAACTAACTCACGCATAATCCAACCATACTTTCTTACTATATATATAGCTTTATATAGCTTTAAAATAAAATAAAATTTGGAAGGAGAGCTCCCAGATTACAATAAGAGGACATAAACCAGTTTTGTATACTTTTAGTGAATTTATGATTATCAAAAATAAAATTACATCTTGATTAAAATGATTGTCAAGCATAACGAAATATAACAAAGTATTATTGAATTGTCAAGAAGGAGAGATTCATTTCTGAGAATGCCTTCAATGAACACCCCTCCGTTTGGTCTCTTCAATGTTACTTTATCCGATACACCAAATGAGATATTTCATAGCAATTTTCAATATCCAATGTAGATATCATTTCCCAATTTTTTCCGCTTTATGCACGACGTAGGTAAATTTAAATTATCTTATACGTGATATCAAAATGAGCTATTTCTTAGAATTGTCTCCAAAATTTCGTAAAATCAAGCAGATGAATGCAAATGTGATAAAAAAGCATGATATATTTAAGTATTTATTTCAATCCAGTAACATGAATATTTTTTGTCAGTAGTATATTATTCAAGAATGTTAAGCCATATGACATCAAAATTGTGATAAAAACAAAATATTTTACAGCATTATTTTTAGAGGTATTTATTTTAAAGCATTAGCAGAGTAAAAATCAAATTTATACTTATGGAGCATGGAGAGTATAAAGAAGTCCTAAAGTAGTGAGTCAAAAATATTATTTGGAATGATTTGACAATTGTATAAGTGGTAAGTAAACAAAGAAGAAATATGTCCAAAAATTTTAAAAACCTTTTTTTTAAATCTTCGCTCTGAAAATGTCTCTGAAGTTGAAAGAAAAGAAATTACATATTTTTGTCTGCAGACAAAATATGTAAATTGCAAAGTTTTCCTTATTTACTCATTATTTTTTGACAATTTTCTGTTTCGTCAAACATTTTATTGAACCTGTCGTACACTCTAAAAAATTTCGGATCAAATTACGATATGAAGTACTTGCAAACTGAGTGCATCATCCTCAAAATTAATTTCACTGTAAAATATCATAGGTATTTTTTATTCATTTAATTAAAGTGATTCAGTGATTTTGTGGTAATTATTACTGTAAAAATTATGGTATATCAGATTTTGTTTGTTCCGCTACGTGTTCCAGTAAAAACAAATTTGTTTCATGGTAAGAAGTACAAATACCCAGAGTGGCGGTATTTTTCACCATGCGGAATTCTTTACAATGCATTGCAATTATGCAGAAGAATTCTGAAATATTGCCATATATCACTAATTAAAGAAATTATGGTAAAATATTACTCTTTTTATTGTAATGAGTTCAAAATTAAAAAAGCACCAATAAATATTTTTTTATCTTCGTTTTACAAACGTGAAATATAGTTTCTAACTAATATTAGCAAATGCGAAAAACAAATTATGAATTTTGCATGTATATGTTTCCAAATTTTAAAGAAAGGCTTTGTTTTAAACATGTTTTTAATTAACGCTGCTTTGCTATTAAAAAACTATATTTTGCTGAATATTAATTATACCAGAAAAGAAGTATTAAATTTTTATTATAAAGATAAAAACTAATATTAATAAGGTCATCAGTCAATTAAACACATCTAGGATAACATAAAAAATTAATATGAATTCCATGAATGCTAGTAAAATTAAATACCAGTAAAGCAACTTTATTCTCATACAGTTTTATTCTGATAAAATTTTTAACAATTTTTATTATCTTTAATGTATAGGTAAGAAAGCAATTTGTAAAAAATGATATTTTATATATATATTGTATTTNCGTAAATAAAGTGTTGGATTTATATCGGAAGTGAGAAAGTTTATCCAAATAACGTAATAAAATGAAATTTTGAATATTTTATAAGATAAAATTAAATAAATGAAACGAAATATTTATTATATTTTACTCTCTCAAATGGTTATGCGTCTATTACTTCCTTTATTTATGAACGAAAGTAAAAACAACAAGTTTTTCTTTGAAGCACCAATTACGTGTCCCTTTTAACTTTAGGATAAAAAGTAATTTCAGAACAGTTTTCTCTCATTTATAAAAAACCTCTCCCTACTTAAAGACGCCTATTTATAACTTGATATAACTGCAGAAAAATATTATATTCATACTTTTAACACATTTACATATGATGTAAATTTGCATTTATATGTTTATTTTTGACTTTGAGTAAATATTTAAGCTCCTTGTTTGATGTCCGCTAAATATGATTATTTTTAAAACACTCTTAAAATGTGAACATAGATAAATAATTTCATGGAATATTTCGAAATTTAAACAAAATTTATCAGTAAATGCACAGATATTTTCAGATAATTTGATTTAAGAAGTAACGTGTTCTTCTAATTTAAAAAGGAAATAAAGAGAATTTAAACTTTGAATATTATAAAGATTTAAACTTTGAAAATGTGTTCGCGCTTATTATCTAGAAAAAAGTATGCTATGGTAATTTAAAGAAAACGTTAAGATAAATTTAAAAAAAGCTTTTCGATCTATTTAATGTTCTTATATCCCCCGAAAGATTTGAATTTTGCACCCCTTATGCAACAACATTAAAACATTAAAACATTAAACAGGACAGTTGACATTTTAAATTTATTTTCAGGGTTGTAAGTGTACGCTGTAAAGAATTTCGGATCAAATAATATAAAATATACGGTAATTTCATACTGTATAAAGTATCGGTACTTTGAGTGCATCACCTGTAAAATCTATTTTACCGTGAAATTTATTTTTGCCGTAAAATATTATACCATGATTTTTACAAAAATATTTATTTAATTCGAGCGATTTGGTGATTTCACAGCAATTATTACAGTAAAAATTACGATAAATCATACTTTTTGTTCCGTAACATGTTTTGGTAAAAACGGATATTACCGGCTTAAAAGTACCGGCCACTTTTTATCGTAATTTGATCCGAAATTTTTTACAATGTAGTAATAATGAGACGGAAAGATGAAACTCTACACTGTTTGATTTCTCATTTTAAAATTGTGGTAATATAACCAGCAACCAGCTGTCCATCCAATTAACCGTAAAGTTTACGGTTCTGAACAATTTTTTTTAAATTTACGGTTTAGTAACCATTAACAACTAGCATGGTTAAAAACCATAAAAAAAGAAATTAAACTGGATGTTATTGAGCTGCCACCTGTGCCATAATGAGAGTATCGTATTCGAATAGCTAAGTGCCCCAAATTTAGGTGCTCAGGACTCTGGAAACTCATAATGAGTTGAAGAGGCACAAACTAATATTTCTATAACAAACACGTTTTCAAACTTTCATCATAGCTATAAGCTATAAACTTTTATTGAGATCGGTGAGGCAAAGGTTAGATTAAAAGAATTAAAGATCTGTTTTTTTTTCATCGAGAGACGAATACATTACCACATAAACCGAAGAGCCATTACATTATGACCACCCTCCATCTATAACAATGGGCTCACCCAGATTTTCATGGTTTCTCGCCCAGGAACAATGTTTTCATAGGGCACATTAGGACCCATAATCCTCATAGAACAATCCCTGACGTCTGTAAGCTACTTGAACATAGTTGAAGACCAGGTTCACCCATTCATGGCAACAGTTTTTCCTGCTGGGGATGGTGTTGATCAACAGGATAATGCACCATGTCATAAGGATCAAAAGGTCGAGGAACATTCCAGTGACTTTCAAGTCATGTCTTGGCCCTCAAATTCACCTGACCTTAATTCAATAGAGCATTTGTGGTCCTACTTAGAAAACCAAATTCGTGCTGCCCCACTACCACCTCGCAATGCCAGGGAATTGCAGGACCAGTTCGTGAGCGCTTGGGATCAGATATCTCAGACTACCTATCAGCACCTTTTGAAATCAATGCCACGGCGGGTGCTAGCAGTTTTGAGGGCTAAAGGTGGTCCTACATGTTATTAGCAGGGTGGTCATAATGTAATGGTTCTTCGGCGCAGGTTTTTAAACTTTATCTTCAGAAAAACTAGTTTAAGATTATTTTAAACTTTCCTTTAGTTTTTTGACCAGTTTCTTTAGTTGTTTTTCTTTATTTAAATATAGATCTCAGCTTCTTAAATGTACTAACTTCATTTTTTTCAAAAATTCTAAATTGTGTATTAAAGAAAGTTTTTTGGTAAACTTAAATTTTCCGAGCAGAAGGAATTCTATATTCGCAAGCAAAAGTTTTGAATTTTAGTGGAAGAAAAATTGGTTAATATTTAAAGGTAGAAACTTAACTTTTTCCGTTATACAAATATTTTAGCAAAATAAATCTTAAAAAAATATAGAGAAATATACTGCAATTCTTACAATAATATGCGATTCAATAAGATTTAAGTGAACTAAATTGGTGAATTAGTCAAATCTTTACCTACATCAGATCTTCCCAAATTTCAATTTTCCGAAATTTCAATAAAAATATTATTCTGTCCAATTTATTTTAAGAAAACTATAAAAGGAAATTAGTACGATTTATATCAGATTTTCCTTGCCTTTATTTTTTAAGACATTAAAAGAAATGCTTAAATATTAATGGTACTGCACACTTCAGTGCTAGTAACAGTGAATTATCAATCCATACCTACATCATCAATAGAATTAACTTTGCTTTATACACTGTTATGAAAAATTCTAAAAAAATTGTAATAAGTAAAAAAGTACCATCTGAAAAAAAAAGACGCAAAAATGTCCAAACTGTCAAAAATAATTACAAAGAAATATTATCTCATTATATGAATAATTAAAGGTTTCTATGTCTCTCATAGAAAATTAATGGCATTATTTTGTTTAATTTTCATCACTAACAAACATATTTTATACTTAATACCGTAAATGTATGTATGTTTTAGAGCCCTAATTACTTAATGGTTAAAAGTACGATCATTTGTCACAAGGTTAAGAATGTGTCTCCGAAATTCATTATAAAGGCAGACTTCACAGTAAACTGAGAAGTATGGCGGAGTTAAATAATTAGCAGTTTTAAATTGTAACAAATTTTGGCAATGTTTCAAGCATAATTTTAAATAATATAGGTAAAAAATTATTGTTAAAGTATTGTATACAGCACTAGCCAAATTATTATGATAATTCTATTTTTATTTCTTTTTATTAATAAAGCTTAAATAACATTTGTGCTGAAAAATAATACAAATTATTCACGAATTATTTTTAAAGATAATGCGAAGAGTGTGTAAAATAGGAAAACATAATATATAAATAATGTTCGATCTAGTTGATTGGGTTTTCCCTTACTAAGATGAAACCTTAATGCTTTAAAGGGTAAGTCATATATGCTAATTAATTTATCATAACTATATTAAAAATCGTAAACAAAAATAAAAACGCATTATCTTTGAATATGCATACTGTTTTGAGAGATTTAGTCATAGCATTTAGAATTTTTTTGACATTTCAGCTTTAAAAATATAGAGGACAGTCACAGTCCAGAATGTGTTAAGTATTATTTTCTTTTATTTTCTTTTGCGTCTTTCGCAACATCTCTGAAACTATTGAGGTCTAAATTGTCATTGCTGTCACCACTATATAAGGCTTCCTAACCTTCCCTACATCGAGCTGTACAACTATAGTGGTTAGAGCATCCAACTACGATCCACCATTTTTTTGGTTCGGGTCCTGCTGGCAGTCTACGAATATCAGTCACTCGTCCCATTTCTCCAAGGCATTTTTCCCACTACGTTACTTTTGAGATTATACTTTTTGCTCGAAAATGAGTATGAGCTTTTTCAATTGATTTTGCTTTTTCAATAAGCATGAGATTTTTAAACGTGATTGTTTTGTTTTATAACCGGTGTTGAACAGTCGACCCAATTTTGAGTTCACAACTATATGTTCAACTCCGTAGCCTTTTAATTTTGAACCCACCCCAGAAGACAAAGATACTCCAGAATCAAGCATTCGGAGAAACTAGCTTTAATAGAGGACTTTCTGGTTGAACTATTTCCCCCTTTTGAGTTGCATGGAGAGAAAAGCCATGAAATACCTTGATGACAAAATGACTCAGGCTCGTGATCCGTCTACCACTGAGAATATTTTACGTCAGCCATCGTGCGTGATCAGCCATGGCTGGGATTCAAACCCGAAGCTGACCCTCGCAACATGAGTTGGGAGGCCATTGGCTATATTCTTGTTATTATTAGATATAATCTCACGGAATATAATTTTTTTTTGGTTTTCTGACATGCCTTTCTAGAGATATCCTATTTTTAAACCTTACTTGTATTACCTTAACTAATTGTATTATAGTTTGTATTACCATTGCATTATTCTTAAGCCATGATCACATTACCTTATTTTCATTACTTTAACTTATTATCTTTCTTGTATTATCTTTCTTGTATTACCTTATTTGCATTTCATATTCATTTTTGTTTAATAAATTGCAAAACCTTTGCAAAGAAAAGTGCATTTTTCCGAATAATCCAAATCTGCAATAAAAAATGGAGGTTCCTATTTAGTATTTTAAAGCTGTGTTAAAAAAATCCAGGAGTAAAGTTGGGGGTCATGCTTGTTATTGTAGAAAAAAAACTTTAAATATTTGTATTGTACATTTTTCGATTTTTCGACCGTTTCTTATTCCTATGGATATACACAATTCCTGAACATTTTAGATATGTTGATTATAATTTCGAATTCTTAGACAGACAAGATTTTATTTCATGATTTTTATTTTAAAAAATATTTCTAATTTTAAAACCTGTATTTTTATAAATTTTTGTAGAAATAAAGCTGATGCAATGTTTAAGACGTAGTTTTTGCATTGGTAGCTTTCTTTTAACTAAGTAGATGACAGATATTAGTGTTGCCATTATGCAAAAATATAATCACTAAGTTTCAGTTACAAATTGGTAGTAACTCTCAAGAAAAAAAACATCACATAAGGGGACAAAAACAGAAAATAAAAATAATAACCATCTTCAGGCAAACCACTAAGTAATTATAGTTACTGCCTTAAATTTTCTCAGTTTCCTAAAGCAGGCATGCTGTTGTTAGCAAGTTGCATAAGTGACAACAAGCATAACATTCTTTTTTCTAATTTATTTTAAGTACGAGAACTTGGAAAGAGCACTTAAGTGTCTCGGGAATAGCAGTTGGAACGGTTTGGATTTGATGCGGAAATGTTCCCAATAAAAATCAACTTGAATCAAATATTCTGACGGAAAAGCTGTAATTTAACTAATGGCGTAAGAACACAGAAAACTATCCAACATTAAGCAGACAATAAAATTTGTAAAAAACATTATTATTATTATTAATTTCATTAATATTTTCATTATTATTACTTATATTTTAATTATTATTAGAAAGAATTTAAGGCTAAGTTCAAACTTAATGCTAATATCTTGTTAAATTAAATGATAGTTTTTTTTTAAAAAAATCTTACTACATTTCAGCAAGTAGACTATGCAATGAGTTAAATGAATTCATGAGTAGGAAACTAACATAAATTTTAAAACTTATTCTAATAATACTGGTGAATTAATGATTCTGTTTCAAATCTAATTATATTTTAGCAAGCAGAATGTATGGTAAGTTAAACTAATGCATAAAACGTACGTTATAATCTAATTCCACTTTCTAATAATCCGGTTAAATCAAATATTTAAAAAAAAACGAAAATGTTAATACATTTCAATAAGAAGAATGCATGTTAAATAAAGGAAATCATGAAATTTAATTAAATCAAAGAAATTAAATCAAATTAATTAAGAAATTAAATCAAATTTTAAATCTTATCAGATGAGACTGTAATTTCGCCACCAATCGGAAGTATACATATTTTACACAACACCCTAGTCGAAATTAATTTTATTTTCTATAACAGTGGAATAGGTCTTAATTGTAGAGCATTAAAAAAGCGTAAGAAAATATAGGCTAGATCGTTATAAAAATATAATTTTATCTATGATCAAGAACGACAGAGAAAAAAAATTACTGAAACTTGAGAAAACAAAGTCGACAGTAGAGTTCAAATTAGCATTTCAATCTCCTAAATAATAAATTCTACTGGGAGCAGAGAAAAAAAACCACATTAATGACACTTTGCGCAATTTATTCTTTAATTTAAAAGGAGTAACGATACTTGTCATTCAAATAAATATGTATTTTATTCAACAGCGAAATAAATTTAAAAACAAGGAAAATGGTGAGAAATTAACGCATTTTAAGTAAATCGAAATTTACTTTGCGAAATGTATTTTTTGTATTCATTAACAAACGATGTCCTTAAAGAATCCAATTCTATGCATTTCGTAATCAAAAATAAAGCAAATTATCAAACGATCGTAAAGGACTTTATAAATTCAATTTTTAAAAAAAACTTAGCGATTTATGGGTAAAATTGATAGTTAAGGTCTTTGCCGTAGCGTGGCGCTAAAACCGTTTGGGTCAGACTGTTGCCATTTTATCTCGCATTGATAAAAAAAACGAGTCATATTCTTATATGTTCCAGCATTAGAGTGAAAATTCTTAATGCATTTCTCTGTGCTCCAGAAATAATTTTAGATGCAGATTGATCCAATCCCCCCTCCCAAAAGAAAACTTGTAATAAATATTAACTGAATAGGAACTTTACCACAAACAATTGAGTTTTATGCAATTAAAAGACCTTTTTATAAAGATTCAGTGACAAACATATCAAAGTAAATGATGCTTAAAGTATTTGACTTTCTTCTTTAATCTAAATATATATATAACTTTATTTAAACGTTGAAAAATTTATCGATTTTAACTTGCTTTTATAGTGGTGGAAGCAACAAATGTTGATTAGCAATCAGCAAAAAATAGGCATTTAATTTTTCGTAAAAAATAGTTCTAGCTAAGGGATTCAAATTTAACTAAATTAAATTCTTCACTAAACCTTCCAATTGAACAACTTATGCTCACTTACTGTTGTAAATTAATGCTCACATACTAATTACTATGACACTAATTACTGTGCAAATTACTAATTTATACTGCAAACATTGTTTCAATTCCTCATGCAGGCACCAACCTCAAAACGAAAAATAAGTGTAGAAGGTAAACTTAAACTTTAAATCATTATAGCACATATTTTTATGCAGCTGACGTGCATAAATTAATTTTACGAAGTATTAAACTTCAATCCAAGTTTGACATTGCTAGATATCGTTGGTTTCCTAGTCCTTCATCTTGACTTTTTTTGTTATAAGATTTTAATTACCAGATTTTGTTTCGTTATAAAGCAACTTTAATTTTCCTTTTTGCGAAATAATTTTTGAGGTTGATGACTATTTTTTTTACTTTTTAAAAGTTATTTTTTTGGGATTATAATACTGCTGATAAATGAAGGATTGTTTTTAATTCTTATTTCATTTTGGTATGCAGAATAATTGGCGACTTAAATGAATGAAAAAATCTAAAGCAAATTTTAAATTTAATTCCACTGAACCTGTTAAATTAAATATTTTTTTTTATAAAAAACGACTCTTATTCCAATTTAATAAGCAGAATTTGTGTTAAGTTCAATAAGCACACGATATATATACGCAAAAAATTAAAGTAAATTTTAAACTAAATTCTAATATTTCTATTAAATTAAATACTGTTTCTTCAAAATAATATCTTATTAAATTATGTTGCTGTAAAAGTGTATATGTTGAGTTAAAGGTAACATGAGTAACAGCCATTTAGAATGTGCAAACGGTCTCTAAAGTGTGTAAAAGTCCCTATTAAAGTAAACTATTTTCTGAAGATAAGAGAAAAACACAATTTAAGCATTTCGTCAAACAATTTGTAAGCCATTTTACTGCCCTTTTACTGAGGAAACTATAAATATTTCTAAAGATCTCATTAAGATTTCTTCTAAGAACAATGTATATAAACACATTACTTTAGCCTGACAACGATAAAGTAACATCATTTAGTTAAGTTAAATAATTTCCTTCTCATATATAATAGTGCTTTCATAACTGTTTCAAAATGTAAATGCTGTTCTTTGTTGTAATAATTATAAAATATTAATAAAACTCAGAATATGGTTATTCTCGAAGAACTAGGTGATCATTAGATGTTTGCAAGGCTTAATTAAACGATAATATTTTTTTAAATAATAAGTGTATGTATCCCATGATTAAATTTAAAGTTGATTAAATTTGATTTTTTTGCTCGCTTAGCTCGCCATTTTTTTCCCTCTGTCACATCAGAATCAAAGAGATCCTAAAATGTTTTATTAATTTGGTTTTACTGATTTGGTGTATCATAGATTTGGTTTCATGAATTTATTTGTCGATTCTATTAATACAAAATTTAAATCTACATATTTTGCTCAATTACCACTGCAAATTAATCAATTTTCTATTATATTTTTGGGTTATTTCAAAAACCAGTTAGATACCTTGTGTAATATTTTTACCAATATTATAACCAATTTAATAGCTTCGTGATAGATCGATGATTTAATTCCGATAAACATGTTGCAGTTTTGTCACAGTTTAACGCAATGTAAACCTGTAATGTAATGTTCACATCATGTATATAAAAGTAAATGTAACTTATTTACTATTCAGAAATTGTAAAATGTGAAGAAATTTAGATACCCGTTTTATAAATGTATAATTAGTGTTTAGCCAATTTCGTGGAATAATTTATATCCCGGACTCAAAAAATGAAATTTGTAAACATATTGAAAACCTGATGCCATTTGTTTTCATCATCAAGTACGATTTGATTGCGCTAAATCTTGAATTTTTCTAATTAGTCTTATGTGGAGCCCCTGAATTAGATAGTATAGGAGCCTTAGTCTTATTATGAAAGCTACAATCATGTGTTTACCTAATGACGTAATTTAATTACGTAATGACGTGTTTTATTCACGTAATAACGTGTTACATAATCACGCTTTTATTTAATGATAATTGGTTGCCTGCAAATAATGTCACGCCTCAGTCAACCAATCAGGTTCGACATCGCTTGCACGTATCCTATTAAATCCGATCCGTAAATTTATTCTATAATAAACCTACGCCTTAAGTCTGTAATCTTAACACGCCATTCACAGCCTCGGGATTCGACACAATCGTGGAATTAGTTTAAAGTATCAAACAGTACTTTAAATCGAAAATTCATGTAATGTTAAATCATCAAAAAGAGCAAAAATGTAGTGAAGCACTAAGAGTCACTTTGACAGGAAAATTTATAGCAAGGCTAAAAAGAGGCATCTGTAATAAGCTTAGCGGACAAACAAACTTGTCACCCTTACCAAATAAAGTCTTTTTTTGCCTTATTTTTATCTAAGCCAATCCGGGTTCAACATTTACTAACAAATAAGAAGTAGCTCTGAGAAAGATACAAATTTAACCTATAACTAGTTTTTCCTTCTTTTTCTAAGCCTCCGAATAAAGGATAAATCAAGCTCCCAGTTTGAAAATAAATTCTAGTTCTCAAACTTGACACATAGAAACTTTGAGAATTGAACTTTGTAAATCATGTCTCTTCTAGTAAGATTTATTAGCTTTTCATGGTTCCTCGAAAATATTTGCGACATTTGTTTGAAATACATTCAAACTGTTTTCCATCCTGAAAACTTATAAGATGCGAAACTTATTTTCAAAAATGTGTGAGAAGTTTTATAGAGTAAATAAGTTTAAAAGTGCAACATGGCAATGTCTTTCATATAGAGGAAACAGAGAATCTATTTCATGAGAACTAAAAGAATTTTTAAGTTTGTGTTACAATGAATTTCTAATTATCATTGAATATTTTGAACTTCTGATATGCAAAGTGACCATATTTCATGTGTTTTATTTCGATTAGTCTGTCAAGACCAAACTATGTATTGCTTTTATAATATTATTTAAGAAAAAAATATGCGGATGGTTTTCAATAGAACATCTGGGACATTATTTGAAGTTGTTTTTCTTATTCTTACAGATAAAATAACTCAATACAGAAATAATTATGGAAAAACTGTAAATTGTTGCGATTTAGGCCTCATGTGTGCACTTACTGTTCATCCCTCTTTCAAGGTAACTTTAAAAAACAATCTTGAATCCACTAAAGAACAGAGGAGTTCAAAAAAGAATAAAACTTTGCTATATAGACAAGTCAGGCATTGTTTCCTGTGAATATTTGTGTGTTAAATTGGTCCAATTGGTTTAATTTCAATCTTTCTCGATGTAGTTTTAGGAACATATCAAAGAAAGAGTATAAGATATAAAATTCCAAGTTGCTGCAGCGCCAAGCAGATAATGTCACAACTTTGAGAATATTTGAAGAAAATATTGTAACATGAAATAAAATAAGTTATAACCACGTAATATATATATATAATATATAT
>NC_092211.1:43240156-43361876 GCF_043381705.1 Parasteatoda tepidariorum | reverse complement strand
CTCACATATATATATATATATATATATATATATATATATATACGCACACACATTCATTTACCACAAAAATTAGCCAGAAAGAGACATTAAAATGAAATGAAATTTTAAAATTTTACATACGCATGCACAACGTTGAAGAAAGTAAGCGTTTAAAGATATCAAAGCAGAATATCATTTATTGCATTAGAAGAAAGTAAATGTATGGAGATTTTAGTACCCTCTGGGGCAAGGTTCAAGCATTGAGGCATACAAGTCCCTTCTGATGTCCTGCGGCATTTCCAAGTACAATTGTCTTAACAACACGAAATCTACAACACTGGGAGGCTGTTCTTTAATTATATATTAATTACCGTCCATATTAATTACCATCCCAATTGATCAAAAATATAATCGTACGTTGTTAAATCTGAGGATCGAACATTCCAAGTAAGCGAGATATAGGGGCTGAGGCATTTCTGTGACATCCTTCCTGTGTGAGGCTGAGAATTGCTAGTTGAAAAATGGCTCCTGAGAACCCAGTCGTGAATGGATATGTCATTACATGTGACTGTAGGTTATCACGAACATACCACTGTGATATCATGGTACCACGTGGGTGATCGTGTATCGTATGCGATGGCTCCCCATACCATCATAAAAGCTGTTGAAGTAGCATACTGCTGTACAGCGTAGGCAGAATTGAGAACTTCTCCACGGCGCCTGCACAGTTTTACACTAAGGTCATCACAGGCCAAACTGAATAGATACTCATGATTGAAGACTATCTGGTTCCATTCGATTGCAGTCATATCCCGTCGAAAGCGACATTTCAAACGGAGGCAATGGAGGGTATATGTCAATCTTACCTGCGCTATACAGCAGCACAACGCTTCTACAGCTGGTGTGATGGTAAGGGTTGCTGTTGCATACGACACGACATTGATCCACGATGCCATGACATCCCGGAGGTAGGTTTTTTAACTCCTAATTTTTAAGTAAATGAATATATATATTATACATAATACAGCAAAGAAAAAAACAAGAACACTGCGAAAATCATACAAATTACTATTGATTACTATTGATTTGCTATTTTGTCGCTGTCAAAATAGCAAACTTTTTTTTTCTAATATATCCAAATTGTTATATTATATTATTAATATGTGATGATTTAAATTTACAAAATATTTTATAATTTGCAGAAAATATTAACACTAAAATTGAAGGACTTTTATTGCCACTTCTTACTATTTCAAAGAAAATAATAAATATCTAAAAGCACTAATTGATTAACCTACTCAATTTTCAATTTCGTACCAGGAAAAATTTCAGTGATTGGGAAAAATTTTTTTACATGAGGTATGTTTGTTTGCTATGTTTTTACATGAGGTTTTTTTACATGAGGTTTACCTAACCACATAAATGCTATTAATAACAATAAAAAAATACTAATGAATTTTTTATTGTTATTAACAGCATACAAGTACATTCAATAAATAACGTGGAATTGGCCATTGAACTACAACTGTGCTAGTTGAAAAGCAATAATTATTTTTAATTACTTCGTATTTCATAAAAGGAGTTTAACATTTCTTTCAAAATTACTTACTTTTATTGAAAATAGCATCGTCTTCTTACTCTTAAGATTTCAAAAATAGTTGATACAACTAGTACTTAAACTATTTGGAATAGCAATCTATGCCATATTTATAAATAATATGCCTTTACATACTCTTTTCGGAATGTACTCATATTTTATTCATGGAAATACGATAGACACTCCGAACAAAATACAAATATCCTTCTTAAAGCCCTAAGTGTGTATAGTATCATACTGTTCAATAGTTATAGTTATTAATAATAAAAATGGGGATTGTATTCATATGCAGAGCGTGTGCTGGGACACTTTTTTAATGTCATATTATTGTTATAGTATTCTGTAATGCATGAATACAGTCTATGATAGATACTAGAGCCACTTGTCTATGACAGTAACGCTAGCATAGTTATAATAGTTTACTAAGAAAGATATACAAAAAGCTCATGTATTTATTACAAATTTTGAACGCATTTAAATATTTTAGAGTTATATACAGAAAATTCTTACCCTGATAAACTTCAATCACCAAACCCCAAGATTGTTTCTTTATCACTTTTGTTCCTTGGCGGTTAATCGATCTAAATAAAACAGAATGTTTATATGTATCTTATACAAATCAGCAATTCTGAACCAATCCACACAAAATTTGATGTTTTGGTTTCATATGTTAGTGGCCGTCACAGCGTAAATAATCAACGTTAATAATAACATTACATGACGTCACCGAAATCGTATTTTAAAAAGCTTGTGAAACTACGTGTTTCTTATATTGATATTGTTTTTAAAGCTTGCTTTTACAAATATAAGTAACGCAAACTCAACAAGAACTAATAAAATAAAACTGTAGTTATCAATTAAATCATCGGAAAATTCTGTCAAATTTAGTAAATCATATTTTGCACTATAATATAAGCATAGCTTTCTTTTGGTGAGTCGAACTTCTAAGTCATAATATTGTAAGTCTAATAGTAGGAAAATGCCTTAGAATACTATACAAAAATAATTATTAAAATAAAATTTGGGCATTAGGTGCCAGGAATGTGCAGTATGGTAATATAAGGGTAGGGGAGAGTGGGGTCAATTGTAACAGGTTACGATTGTAACAGAGCAAAAATTTCGAGTGTCGGTTTCTAGATTTGGTTTCTAGGTGGCGCATAAGGTGTATTTAATAAATCTACATGTACACCCCTGCTGGCAACCATTTTTATGTACTTTTGAAAGAGTTGCATCACAAAAGATATTTTCACGCTACGTAAGTACTTTTTTTGGTATTAGAATATTATATTGTAACAAAGTAATTTTGTTTAAACAAATAAAAGTTTTTAACCGAATATGTAAGTGGACACCTTAATTAACATTTCAATAAAAAAAATTAGTTTAGTTAATTAACTAGCATTTTTTTTTAACAAATGAAGCTGAAATGGCGTCTTGGGGACATTTGTAACAATAAGTAAAGGGACAATTGTAACAGCTGAAAATAAATAATCTTATGTTTACAAACCATTACTTAACTCCTTAAGAACCACCAGTAGTTTCCTATATCATTTATATTATGCTGCGTGTGCATAATTTTATTTGTCACCTTTCACGGCATAAATTAAAATTTTTAACCCCTAAAAGTCAAAAGTTTAACCCTTTAAGTATCTGCTCATTATTATTTTTACTCCTAAAATATAACTATTATTTTGATCAATAAAAAAATATATCACAACTATGATAATATGTATAATTAACTATGTTTTAGTTGAATTTAGGAACTGTTACAATTGACCCCGTAAGTGGGGACAATTGTAACAAGTACACGACTGTCAAAAATTGTTAATAACTAATATAATAGCATTTAAAATAAGGTATTTATTTTTTTTTCTAGCAGAGGATAGTCTACTTTACTCGTCTGTCAATTAATACTAATAATATATAGGATTTTTTGTTAGTTAAAAATAGTTAAGTAAAAAATGTTACAATTGACCCCACTCTCCCCTACTTATCTGTTTCATATGGTGCTGAAAACCTTTTACCACAGTATGCGGAAACTATATAGGTATACAAGGTTCTCGTTACTACGTCACCTAAACGGAATACAAGTAGCATTGAAGATCAATTTAATCAAGCATCACAGGCGATAAGGTTTGGATATATTTTATTGCCTTTCAAATAAGTTATATAAGATATTAGTTCGTTCAGTAAAAATGATTGTAAAAATATGAGTATCAATACTATTTTCAAGAATTGCAATTAATTAGTTTTGATAAAAGTTAACATTTTAAATTTAAAGTTACATTAAAAATTTTAGTTAATCGTGAAAAGGTGATCATTCGTATACATTAAGTGGTTAAAAAAAGTTCTGCACTTGCGAAAATTTCAATATTGCAAGAGTGTTGCAGAACTTTTTTAACAACCTAATATTTGTATACATGTGAACTGTAAAAATTTGTCACATTGTCAATGATTCCAATGATGCTTAGTTAATTCTCGTTATAGATACAAATTGGAATTTTAAAAAAAAAAACAAGTTTTTAACTTAAATATGAACTAATTGGATAAAAGATGTTTTTTCACCTTAAAGAAAAATTTAAGAAAATTACTTCAAAGAAGATCTATATACCTAAGAATTTTTTTTCTTTCACTGTGTCCTTCCCATATTGAACATAGTTTCTTTTCACAGCGCCATTGTTATCGATAAAAAATTAAAATCGGATGTACAACAGACTAGGATTTGTATAAAATTTGATCATAATATGCATTTACGAAAATAATACGCTGTAAAAAAATGCTAGAAATCAATATGTCGTTAATGACTAAATAAGTATTTCCTTTTTCTAAACTTTTTTCTTTTGGATTGCATTGGTGACTCTGTGAGGCAACTGATGAGTGATGGAAAGACTGTCCATGACTTGCTGATGCGACATGATTTTCCGAACTTGGTCTAGGGCTCTAGACCAAGGGGATAAGCAACAACAGCAACAAGCTTTTCCAAAAAATATATATAATTAACAAAAAAATTAAGGATAAATTTGCTATGATAACCAATCAAAATAAATGGACATAAATTTTTATCTCCTGGAACAAAACATTTTAGAACCTTTTGGACCTTTTGAGGGTATTTTTTTTAGTTTTATTTGTCGTTAAGAAATAAAACTGATTGCAAAGGAATCTGGGAGAAAGATACTTGGCTAGCGACATTGACCTGGAATCAAAACTCCATGTTTAATAAATAGTTTTTGATTCATAAACACATAATGATTCATTCATATCTGTGATATGTTTCATTCATAACAATTTTTTATACATAATAATTTTTTATACATATTACAAGACTATAATAACAAGATTCGAACTTTTGAAAATGAATTAGTACATATTACTTCCATGCAGCATAATCTTTACGCGCACGGGGACATTCAGTTTCATTAACATTAAAAACGTGTAACCTAAAAAGTTTTCTTTATAACAAAATAGAAAGAAGAAGAAATAAATAAGTCCACAGATTATTTTCAAGTTTGAGTTCCCAAGATGTAGGTTCACATTTCTTGCTTCTCTATATATTTCAAAATGTAATGTCCAAATCATACAAAAGTTTTAAGTTAATTTCGGGGCATTCTTTTTAGGAGAAAATATTTAAAGTTTATTCAAATGGGAAGCAATATAAAACAGAAAACATCATAACTATTCAAATAAAAATAAACTATCATGGTGGCAGTGTTTAAAAAATTTGATTAAAAAGCCACACGTTTCAAATTTAGATTGCAAAGAATATTTTCCTCGATTCAAGTTTCTTGCAACTCTCTATTTTCACTAATTTAGTTATCTTCAAATAAATTATTTAACAAATTAAATAAAAGATATTTTTGCAAGATTAAAACAATCATTAATTTAATTAATGCCACACCAAAAAGAGCACATTTGGCAGTTATAATTGAAAGGTACTAGTGACTAGTAATTAAAATTTTACATAATTTAATTTGAATCGTAATGTAATAACAGTGAAATTATGAAAACTATTGAAATTCTACCCCCAAGAACTTTTCTGAAGAGTAATTACGTACTGAAGAGTAATTAATAAGTACGTACGAAACCAATGTAACTCAAACCTTCTTCGATTATGAATGCTAATTTTCAAAACAAGTTATTACAAAAAAATAAAATTAGAGAGAACGCAAAAGTGATGAGGATGCTTTTGTTCTTTGAAATATCAAACGTGAAAAATCACTATAGAAAATTGCTACGCATATTTATCAGACACCCTATCCAGTGGAACAAAATGCTAATTCACGAAGAATCGAAATTTTATACATAAACAGTTTTATTTATTTATTTTTCAATGGAAATTAATGGATAACTCTCAAAGCTGTTTCAATGAACTATAACTTTTTTTTATTTTTATGTCAGTCAAGAATAAAAAAATTGCTCCAAAAAATATATATTTCGGAAGGGAAAAAATTGAGACTACTTATTTCGTTGGAAACATTGCATAAAATATGTAATGTTTCCTACAAATGCATGCAATATGCCCTGTCTTAAGAACAGAATATTTTACTTCAGAATATTCAATAAACAATAATATCGTCATATACATTAACAATTATATCATGTATAAACTATATCATGTATAAAATATTTATATCATATATGAAATATTAATAACATTTATATTCAATCCTTCTCCCTCAAGGTGAATAACTTCAATTTGCTTTTCAGTTTGTAAGAAAGAAAGAAAAGAAAACAATATATTTTATAAAAGAAAAATGGGAATTTTTCGTTTCATGCTGGCTTGATTTTAATAAATTACTGGTTGTTTTGCATGAATGGCTATCTTGTAATAATTTCCAGAACCATATTGCTTCAGGCTATATGAAAATGAAACACAGTTTCACTGCAAGAAGAAAACTCATTAACTGGTTCAAAGCTCTTATTTTTTAACTAGAAATAAATAAATAAAAACTTAAGTCACTCTGACAATATCTAATTCAACTGAAAGAGTTTATTAGAATAAAAAAAAAACTTTTTTCCTCTTTTTTTTTCCTTTGTTTTTGGAATTTCTATAAAAAATAGTTTTCTATTAGCTTTTGTAAAGACTTTAGTTAAAAATAAAATCCTTATTTCCTTTTCCTTGAATTGGTAACAGTGTTTAATAAATGCTTCCTATTTTTTAAGCTTTTTTCCCCTTTCTTTAAATCTTATTTTGTATAAAACTTATCTCCAATGATGATGAAGAAAATGTTCTAATATTACACTTTAATTTTTTCACTCGTTTTAATTGTTATACAAAATGTTAGACACAATAAATGTTAGACATGATAAGTGTTTGAGACGATTAACGTTAGATATTATAAATGTTAGACAAGATAAATGTCAGACATTAAGTCATTTTTTAAACTAGTGGGCTGCCCCCCCCTGCTCGCTAACGCTCGCCAACCCCCGAAAATTGCTACGCAATCTTATATGGGTTGATTCGCAAACCAAGCTCGCTTCGCTCGCTACTAACTTATGTACATTGCAAATGCACAATCATTCAAATCCATATAACAACTTTTTAAAAAAAAAATTACATCTTTTTAGTAAATACTAAGTCCTTAAATTAGTTTGAATTCGAATAAATGACATGTAATTCGTTAAACCTATTAGAAATGTGCTATAGTATAAAATTTTAAGATAAAATTTCGGAAACTGATATCTCTTTAAAAAGGTTAAAATTTTGGCTATAATTAAGTCTATTAAAAATTGAAATAAGTGAATTGCAATGGAAAAACCTGCATAAACAAATAAATTCTAGTTAAACAAATAAATTCGTGATATAAATCAAAAATTGTCAAATAAATTCGTAATATATAAATTCGTGAAAAAAAGCGCTTTCGACAAAAAACTGAAATAGAAATCTATCGACAAAGACTACTCACTTCTGCCTAACTTATGCTCTCTCTGGTTATTTCAGTTTCCGTTTTTAAAAGCGCTATATGTTGAGCCATCTTAGCTAGATTTGGCATGTGACATTTTTAGCGGTAATCATTGGTCGATTTTCTAGCGTTGCCATTCGGGGAGTTGTAATGAGGCTTTTTTTTATCGATGTGTAAGAGAAATATATATAGATATTCAATACATCTGAGATACATTAATATGTTTTCCACGGGATCCTTTATCTCTGATCTCGTGGGAACAAAGAAAGCTTGAGCTAATCAAAATATTTTTTTAAAACAATCCTAGAAAAAAAATGATTTGATGTTGAACCATAATACAGTTATCTTATCTCATAAGCTCATCGGACAAAAAATTAGTCACCCTAGTGTGCAAGAACCGATGAATCCTTAGATTTCGTTAGATGACGCAGTGGTCAAGTGACGTGCACAACTGCAAGCACACTGCTTCAACCTGATCAAAGATAAGTAGTTATCAGTGAGATATTTTTGTTTGAAGCGGAAGTTGTGTGTAAATATGGGTAAGAATAAAGATGTGATAGAGTGGCAAAAAGGGGCAATTGTATATGGCCGTGCCAATGGTCATATGGTAAATGAAGTTGCTGTATTTGTTGGCGTTTCAAAGCTGACTGTTCAACGTGTCTACAAACAGTAGTGTAATATACGTGGTCACGAAAGACGCCGTCAGAATTGTGGTCGGAAAAAGATCCTGCATGAAAGTCACCGGAGACGTGTTTCACGACTTTTCAATCAAAATCGCTTCCAAACTGGACAGGAATTGTTTCAGTAACTAAATGAACACCAATCTCAGCCTGTTAGTGAGAAAACATTGCGAAGGGCGCTGCATGCAATGAACATATGGAGTCGAACAACTCGTAAGAGGTCATTGCTCACACGTACATAAAGCTGGGCGACTTCAGTGGGTTAGAAGTCACCGAACGGGGACAGTTGCTGACTGGCGGAATGTATTATGGTCTGACAAATCACGTTTTTGCATTTATTCAAAAGACGCACGTCTGCGAGTGCAACGCAGACCAGATGAAGCATTTCATCCTGACTGTGTGCAAGCTCAGGTTCAAGCCGGAGGTTGTTCTGTCATGCCTTGGGGGTGTTTTTTTTTATTATGGATTGGGCTCTCTCACTGAGGTGGCCACTAACATGGTCCAACATATCTATTTGAACGTTCTGGACAATTAGGAGTTGCCTTTCAGTCACCCTCTTCATGCAGAGTGTGTTGTCTATACCCCTATTTTTCAAGATGACAGCAGCAAAGTTCATGGGGCTGGAAGTATATGGGACTTGTTTCATGAACACTCAGACACTAAATTACATCTCGGTTGCTCTGCAAAATCACTTGAGTTGAACCCCATTGAAAATTTGTGGGACATTTTGGAGCAGCGGGTAAAACACCAAAATTATCTTTCTCACAATTTGGTGAATTTGCGGTATCAAATCCTCAACGAGGGGCTTAAACAGGATTCGACGCACTTGCAAAACTTTGTGAGCTCACTTCCTAACCGAATCCAGGTGGTTATCAAATCCAGAGACGGTGTTACACTCTATTAAATGATCTTTTTCATGATTTCTATAAGAGTGACTAATTTTTTGTCCGGTGTGCTTAATTCCGTGCAGGTTTGCTGCCAACTAAAGATATAAATTGAATCTAACTTCTTTTCAAGTTAAACCATATTATCGTATTTAAAAAATATAATGTTGAGGTTATATATATATATATANTGTTCTTCAGATTACATAAAAAATAGCTTTTAATAGCATGAATATCCAAATACAATAAATTAACAGGCATAAAAGAAACAAAAAAGATTCAGCGTTATCTTGCATCTTGGACCAATTTTCCTTACTCTAAAAAATATATATATATATATATATATATATATATATAGTTTTTAGAGTAAGGAAAATTGGTCCAAGATGCAAGATAACGCTGAATCTTTTTTGTTTCTTTTATGCCTGTTAATTTATTGTATTTGGATATTCATGCTATTAAAAGCTATTTTTTATGTAATCTGAAGAACAATAACTAAAGTAAATCAAGTTAATCATAAATGACATATCAAATAATATTTTGGCACTATACTTATGATTGAAATATTTCACAAATTTAAAGAAAATGCTTCAACATATTGCGGGTGTCTAGATCCACAGGAAAATACATTTGTGCTAACTTGACTGGTTGCTCATACCTTGGATCTATCCAAGTTACAGTTCAGAAGCCGATCAAAGGT
Source organism: Parasteatoda tepidariorum (assembly GCF_043381705.1). Lineage (NCBI taxonomy): Eukaryota > Metazoa > Arthropoda > Arachnida > Araneae > Theridiidae > Parasteatoda > Parasteatoda tepidariorum. The sequence continues at coordinate 43,352,139 of NC_092211.1, read as the reverse complement.
ACAAGTGATTTAATTTTGTAAGGCTTAAAAAATCGATATTTTTTCTTTAAGAGCACAACTGTTTTGTACTTACCTAGATTAATTATGTTTTCAAATGAAGTTCTATTGGATTTTATTTCCCGATCAAATTGATTACAAAACATTAATCAGCATTTAAAAGAATCAAAACCGTCACATGTTCGTAAAACCTTAAATGTTCATTAGTACAGCATGAAGAACCAATTGTTGCATGCTTCTACTGCATTCAATATAAATATTTTACAATCTTTATTTAGGATAATTTTTAATTTTAATCTAACAACTTGTTTATCGACATGAAAGCGGCACTTATGATTAAGAGGTACTCCCATAGTGAACGATGCAGGCATCTTATTTACTAATATTATCTTTATTGCTATCAGCTGTACTTATTTTTTCCCTTTTTTTCCATTTTATGGTCTTTTAAAATAAGTAAGAACTGAAATTATAAAAATATTCCCCATGAATAAGATAAATCTCCAAATGCATTATTACTATAAATGGAAAGGATGAAAGGAAAATAAATTTTTACTTTATTTATAAAATAAAACAAGCAGAAGCAATTTATTATGATACAAATCTTAGCTTAGTATCAAACAAAGTGAAATCCAAGATTGGCTGAAATCTTCAGAACTCTAAACATTTCATCTTTAGAGGCTAAGTACAATCCAATATACAATAGCAAATATCTAGACAAAAATAACATTGAAAAACTATATATCTGATATGAAAGTTGAGTACGTTTCCTTGGTCGAAATCAAATCAAACCATTATTTCTTCCGAAAAAGGAAATAAGCTATCTTCATTTTTCTGGATTAGTGAGCAAGAATCAAGTTATGAAAGCCTTAACTATTTTATTGAAAAATTTCACTTCTTTGAGTTTTTTTTACTGTTTAGTTAGATTTAGAAATAAATTTTGAAGAGTTTGTAAAAACTTTCTTTTCAAACAACTATAAAGCATGAAATTTATGTATAAATTTAAACAATATAAAATACAATCGATTTACTCTGTTTTTGTTCAGTAAACTTAAGGATTATTTTCCATAATAATACCGTTGACTTTTTTATTTTTTTTTCATTTAATTCATAACAAATAAATTTAATTAATAAGAATAATATAAATTCAATTATTCATTTACTAATTAGCACGAAATAAAATTAGTATACTGTGTTTTCTATACATAATAATAAACGCGGCTGTGTGTGTGTCTGTTTGTCTGTCTGTAATCACAATATATTGCCCCAGAAGCCTCGCCCAGGCACGAAACTCGACACATAATTGTGTTTTGACATAATGAAGAAGTATTTTTTTCTTTTTCAAAAATTCGGATCAGTTTTTTAGTTATCAGTCATTTTGTAAGAAAATCTATGCTTTTTCGTCTTCAAAGAGCCATATTCAAAAAACTATTAAAAAATGCATATACTTTTCTCCACTCTTATAAATGTAAGCTAATGCGAACCTTACAATTGAAATATTAATTTTCGACAACTTAAACCAATAATATGCGAAGGAATTAATAATTTAATAGTAAGGTTCGCATTAGTTTACATTTATCAAAGTGGAGAAAAGTTTAACTTTTGTATTAAAAATGTGGCAACATATTCGATACGTAAATAGAACGCTTCGCTTTGATATATTTGTCGCTGTTCATCTGGATATGAAGACAAAATTGCAGGACAGGAACACTTTAATTGTCCACTAATCTTCAGATTTCCTGCTATGTTTTAAAAAACTTTATTTGTGAAAACCTTTAGCGGGGCGGACAGCTGGCCGCCTTAGGCGGCTAGTTATTCAATAAACTTATGGATTATTTCCCTTAATAAAATTTTGAGATTATAACATTTTATTGATTCTTAACTTACGTTAATAAAATTTTATTCTCAAAACAAAATATGACAAATAATAAAAAAATAATTTAATTAATAAATAAGGAAATAATGACTTACGCAATAATAAAGAAAATAATTATTCGCGAAATTTGATGTAGTCAGGCGAAAGTCAAAAAATCCTTTATAAAATGTAGATAGTTCGTTGCTGCAGTCAGAATGATTTCGCTCAAAGCTAAAAATTAAAAATAATGTTTTGTTTTTTCAATGGCGGGCTCTTGGGATGTATTGTCTCATTGGCCAGGAGTGCCAGAACTGCTACTCGCTTCTCGTTACCCAGTGGGCACCTGTGGCGAAGCCACGGCGGTGGAGCAGCGTCACCCGCGTCACACAACCACAAACCCGTTTATAGGGTGGGTCACATTCACACAATCACACATAGGAGGAAGGACATAGAACACAGAGAGAAAGAAACATCCATGCCCTGAGCGGGATTCGAACCCACAACCATCGGCTCCGCTGTCAGGCACGCTAACCACTCGGCCACTCGGCAAAAAATAAAAATAATAAAAAGTGGCCTTACACAGAGACTCATCGCCAAATGTGGTAACCTACCCAATTTTAAACAGCTTATCATAACTCTTATGTTACATGTAGGGACTTTAAATGGAGCATATGTGTCAAGGATGTATGTGCTTGCGCATGTATGACTTATTGACTCCTTCAGATTGGCTATAAAAAGTTTAATATTTCTTTTTTATTGCCTAATTTTCTTTTTAGTTTTTTTTAATCTGCATAGTAAAAGATCGTTTAAACTACTGTCAAAGTAATAATTTAAAAAAAGGGAAATTAAAATCACGAAACTTTTTAAGTATGATGAAATTGACGGAGAACTGTAAATTTCCACGCATTAGTTTTAATAATTAAAAAGTAAGTAACAAACATTGTCGCTGAAGGAGCAAACCTCGCAAAAAATAAACATCGCTAACATATTCAATTTTATTTTGCGACAACGTGATTAGTAATTACTAAAGTAATGAGCTTTTGCTTTCTAAATAATTAGTATTGCCTTCTTAATTAAAAACGGAATAATAAACTGCATAATATTATTTACGAAAGTGAAAAAAAATATACGTGTCATAAAAATGTTTATCGAAACATATTTTATTAACTACGCGGTATTGATTGAATCTGTATTATTAAGCATCTTAATTAAAAAGTGAATCATCTCTTAATAACTCAAATATTAAAGTACTGCTTTTATATCATGATTTTTTTAAAGCAGTTCAATTCCAAGAATTTAATTTTAATCGTTATTTAATATTTAGTAATGAAACATTCTGCTTACTTAATTAGAAAAGGATATTTATCAAAAAAAAAAAAGTCAATGTTAATTTAAAATGAACATTGCTTATAAATTTAGATTTAAATCATTTGAACAATTCGTTTTTCAAATTAGTGAAAAACGGAACTTTTACAAAAAATAAACTTTAAAAAAAATAACTGAGGAATACTCAGTAAATTCTTTATGTTATACAGATAATTGGTTTCAAATACATTAAATATGCATGCGGAAAAATAAATTAGTGTAATAATTAAAGTTATAATTAAGTCTTGACTGCTGTGGAATATAAGAGAGGCTATAACTTCAGGCTTCACGTTTGTATGGAGAAAAAAAATATTTTATTAAATTCGCTCTTGTTGGAAATAATCATACAAATTTACCATTATATATGTGATATTATCTCAATTTCTTCAATTGTGATATTATCTCAATCTTCTCTTTTTGTGCAATAAATATTCCGCCTATCTTTATTAAGTTAAAGTGGATAAATATAAGAACTAACTAAAAGTTCATTTGCCATGAAAACCAGCTACCTGAATTTGATATTGCGTTGGGCAGAAACTCTTCGCCTACCTTTCGGCCTACCTTTTCGTTCAAGATCGTTCGGTGGAACAACGAGAGCGCTCTGTCTGGTGAATTCCATGAGTCATTGCTTGGTGTGTTAATTTTATTACTCATTGACAATACCAGTTAACACTGTGTGTTGGTTGTAAACGTAAATGTTTCTAATTACAATCAACACTAAAACAAGTATCTCATAGAACAAACTCTTTTACTATCACAAGTGTACACAAAGAATATATACATGTTGCCAACAAAAGAATAAAGTAAGAAATAATATAAGAAATAATATAATAAATAATATCCGCATCTGCGTTCACTGCATCTGCGCTCACGCACTTGCGTCTGGAACACACTGAGAGATACGAAAATATTGAAGTCTTATTGTTTGGATTAAAGAAAAAGCCATTATTAGTCCCATATTACCACGATATAGTCGTGAAAATGAAGCAAAACATCGCATTGGGAAATCTATATCAATAGTCGCAGAATTTTAACATATTCTTTGGTTGAAAGAATAGAGCTTGATTTTCCTTCATTGTTATGTTTTGCAGGGGACTGATAGTAAAGACGGGATTCCCAGGAGAACACAGAATTCAAGCATCACTCAGTGAGCACTTTGATCAGCCTCTGTAGGGATTGAGGGTGCGCGGTATCGATCCTGTTAAACTGTTCGAAAATGCTCGACTTCGCGCTCATGTCATCTGGCTACTAAAGCAGGGGAGTCATCCCTTCTGCAGAGGATCAAAATTGCGATGGCTTGTCTTCGGAACATCCTCAGGGATGTTTCCTAGGCCGTGGCCAATAGCCCATTGTGCAGCTATAGTGCGACGAAAATATAGTACCTGCCTCCATCGTTGAAATTTGAAACGTTTTTAAATCAAAAATTTGAAAGTAACCTCTTAACTCCAATTTTTCTTGAAAATCCGAAAATTTTTAAATTTAATTTAAATCATATTTTGTTTTAAGACATTACAGAAGTTTAACGTGTATATTGGATAAGTTATAATGGAATTGTATGTAGGTAAAAACAGTTTTAGTTATAGATAATGAGAATTTTCTACGTAATTTTGGTTTAATTAAAAGTATTATTGTATATAAAAACCAATACTGCGTTTTTCTATCTGTGTATTTTAAAGAGCTATATTATGATTACTGTGCTCATTGACCTCTAATCCGGTGAAAATTGTGAAACTAACTAATTTTTTCCCATAAATTTTCAACAGTCATAACTCAACATTTACAGGTGAACAGTATGTTACTTATAGAACTGGCTTTTAATGTGTGTTTCAATTTATATGCATTTTTTTTTCAAAAAAGGACTATTTTTTTATCAGAGCTATAAATTTTCAATATAAATGCAATTATCATTTATTTGACATTAATTAGATTTCACAACTTCAGATCTTCCAAACTTTCAAATTATTTTGATTCCTTATTTCACTAAGTTTTTCATTACATTATTTGCAGTTATATACTGCTTTGAGCATGTAGATGCTGTTCTTTTCAGTTGCTGTTATTACTTTTGCATTTTTAAATAACTTTGCGCTGTATAATAAGTGGAAATTTGATTTGAATTGTATGACTGTGTATTTTTTAATAGTAAATTCCTACACTGTAATGTTTATAATAAAAAAAAATCAAATAACTTCAAAAATATTTATTTCGTGTTTAATTTAAACTACTTATGTTCTATAATATAATACATTTATTAGCATTGAAAAATAGACTCATTCAAGTTTTGTATGCTGTTATGATGTTCACTCGCTTACAATAGACAATCTAAAATACATTTTTTCTTAAGTATCCTTACAAGAAAGTCTGCTTATAACTAAGAGGTAAACTTTTTTGATTCTACTACTAATTCCATAGATGTTCTTAAGTCCCCCACTCAAAAACATTGACATTAATTTTAAAGACAATTGGATCTCCGTGCAATTTTTACTTAATTTTACACTTTCAAGCTCTAATATTTTAAATATATGCTACCCTAATTTTTACTCCTAACCTAAAGTAAATGGAATAAAAACAGGCTTATTTAATCTCTAGCTTATTTCGTTTGAAAATCATTGTTAATTAATTTTACAAGAATTTGGAGGACTGTTTTGATATTGAATACACAATCCTCAGTATGCATGTAAAACAAAATAGTTTTTCATTGCTTTATTTAAATATGAAGACTTGTGTGCTCATTACAAAACAGCCTATATAAGCCCTATTCAAGTTTAAAGAAACATTGCTTGGAGAAAAACATTACAGAGATACGTTTATTGCAATTTGGAAATAGATATTCCAAATCCCACCGTGTCCCAGGCTGTATCTGTGAGCTTCTATTCTCTATCTTGTGTTATGTTCAAATTGACTTGACAAAGGCACCTTAGCCGAGCTTTGTAATGAGCACACAAGCCTGCGTATGTGTGCAGAATAATAAATAAATAAATATAAACAGAGTTACGTTGGGATTTGAACTCGCTACCTCTACACTTCCATTTTAGGATAGTCCTGATGTAGTAATTTTATTTACCCTAATGTAGTATTTATTTAATAACAGTTAAACTATTGATTTAATTCAACCTTATCCAGGCATTTATAAATTCATATTTTTTTTATAATTTTCAATGTTGGTAAATGGTAACTTACAGCTTACATAGGAAAAAACTCATCCAAGGAAAAATAAAGTTAGCAAGTGCTTACTGTACTGTTAAAATTACTGACTTTTGCTTAAAATTACCTAATTTTGCCACATTTATTACAAAACAGCGTGTTTATAAAAATCATATTTTTTGTTAATTTTACCAAAGAGTCATTACGAAAACACTTCGGTATAAATTACTTTGGGTTTTGGTGCCACAAACACGGCAAACTTGACAATACTCTGGTTGTTTTTACTTTACTTTTTCTCTCTGTGTTCATTAAGCGGAGGGGTCTCCAAATTTTTATAACGATGTAATTTAAGTCTTTTTTTTTTAAATATACGAGTCTAGACTAACAGAAAGTCAAGGCTTTGCTAGAATTACATAGAACACAGTAAAACAAATTGAAATGAAGAAAATAAGCTCGAAAGCGAGAATAATTATTCTCATATGTAATTCTCCTATTATAAGCAATATATTGGATTCAATTTATTAACTTTTCTAATTTCTTAACTGTGTTTTGCTCAATAATTATAAAATCTATTTCCAGAAGTCTGTAATGGGCAAATTAAAACAAACAACTGAAAATTCATTTTGTAAGAAGCAACTTACTCTAGCTTTTCCAAATACTTTTCAACAGTAGTAACTTAAAATTTAAGTTCAAAACACTGAGTTTCTATTTCCTGATTAAAGTGTTTTGCGTTGTGCATATAACATTTTTAAATGGGCTATGGTAGTCCAGTGGTTAGAAAATCAGACACCAGTATAGAAGGACAAGGGTTTGATCTTCCATCCCTATTAAATCCCACCGAGTACATGAGATATGTGTACTAGTAAAATCAGCAAATCTGCGGAATCGAAAGTCCTGTGGTCGTATGCTGAGCAGTACCATGTGTACAAGAATGTGAAAAAAAAAATCTTCCCCCTTCTGATATATGTCTAAAATGAAGAAGTGGTATCGTGAATGAGTAGGGCTGTCATCTATCCGTCGGAGTTCTGAGCTAAGAGTGACTTTCTCACTCGCGGTGCTCTCATATCAAACGAATGGCGTCCCTTCCTGACTTAACGAGCAAAAATGCCAAATAGCTAACAAGCTAGCCTTGTCCAAAAGTCATTAGAAATAACATCACATTTTTAATTGTGGCTATTGTGAAATAACGTAATAAATAATTAAAAGTTTATTTCATATGATACAACCTACTGAGATAAAAATGCTTGAAAAAGATTCGCCTATTTTCGCTTGCTAAAAGGTTATTTTTTGACAGTAATGTTTCGCATTGTAATGAATAGCACTTCTATTAAAACCGTTGTATTTTACATTGAATTAGTTTAAAGTTTCTTCATGAGCATTTTGTACCTTTACTTTTCCATCATTATCATCAATTCAACTTATCACTTTCAACCGAACTTCCCCTCATAGCACAGAAGATAAAGGCGAAGAGCGAAGATCCTCTTTTTGATCCAGTCCAACCTTAGACCAGTTGTCGGCAAAGTGTGGCTCCCGAACCAACAGTGGTTCTTCAGCTCCTTGAGTGTGTCTTTCTCACAAAATAGCACAAGCACGTAGAAGCAAGAAACTCTTAAAAATTCGCTGCAAAAACCGTCGAATTTTAAAAAATCATGAAAACAAATAAAAACACACCCTACAGTGTTTTTTTTAATCCAGTTCCTCGGATATGTTTTTTGTACGAATGTCGTGCTTTGATTATATTGATTATACGTCAAATTTTTCTGTCGCAGTAGTTGCTCACGGTCGGGCTAGTTTTAGACCTGAAATTGCAGTCACCTCTGTGCCTAGATACTATGATGGAATTTTCAAGAGGGAGGGACATTTCCTACTTAAGTATTTTTCTGGAGCTATGATGGATAAATGCAATGTATACTTAAAGGTTTAAATTTTATGAACTAAGGAGAAAAAAGATTCTCACCTACGATTCGTACAGTTTGAAACTGACAGTAACAAGTTCAAATGTACAATTCCTGTTTGTCAAATGTTGTGCATTAATTTTTGACATATTTTTATGAGTTTCAACTTGATAAATACAATAAACATTTAAATATTAATTTATACGAAAAAATCTACTGGAACAAATACTTTCGTATATGATTTATAATTATACACGGTGAAAAAAAATGCTGGCAAAATTACAATACTATATGATAATATCATTTCTGGTGAGAAAAAGCAAAAAATATGGTTAGTAAAATCAAAATATACAGTATTTAAATCATTCATTTGAGAACTTTTCCGCTAAAATGCCTTAGTTCCAAAAATTCTTGTTTTCAGAACTACAGTTTTAATTACTACACATTTAGTGAAATATACAAAAGTGAAAAGTAAACTTAACCATATTAATGGTTTCTATGTCATACCCTAATGCATCATGATAAAATTGCCAAATTTTACCACATTATAAAACGATGTTTCAATGTTAGTTTTATAAAAAGCATTACTAAAACACTGCGGTAACCATTACTGAGATTTTCCCATACAGCTCCCATAGAGCCAGAAGCATGGCAAGTTTTACCATATTCTGGTATAACCATACTTTTTTTTTTCTCAGTGCAGAGAAAAATTAAAAATTCATTTCATATATAACAATTTATTAGAACAGATATCTATTACACATATCTATTACAATAGAATTGTTCTTAAAAGAAAAATAAGTATTATACTGAGGCATGCTTAATATTTAAAAAAAGATCATCCATTTATATTATAAAAATAGACTACATGAAAGTTCAAGAATTTTTCCATGAGGAGATAAACAGTTGAATAAATATAATGCTTAGGGAATCTAGGCAACAACAAATCTTAAAAAAAAAAATCTATAAACATAATTTCTCAAGTAATCTTTGAATAAAATATCACAATATGTTATCTTTCTTTTTCAGAAAAATTTCCACCTATAATCCGAAAAAATGCGACTTATATTCAACAATGTGCTTTAAAAAGGTTTTGTATTCTCTATTCCATTGAAGCTTTTTAGATAAGCAAAATACTGAATTATTTAGGTATTTACATCTTTCTCATATGTTTTTTATCGTTTAGATCTCAGAAGCTTTCAGAAAGTAAATGGTATGAAAATTTAAATAAGTATTTCTATCTTAGTGATTTACAACTGTTCGTATAGCCAGATAACAAAACAATAAATCTTGTTTTTTATGGAGAAAAGTTCAGAAATTTCCACTTTTTTCACATAAAATAGCACAATGCGTTTTTTAAAGTTTTGTTCGTAAGGATAGAAAATGTAATATTTTAGAAAAAACGCATGAGTAAAAAGTTAAAATGCTGTTTTTAATCATACATTTTACTCATTTTTTTCACTTCGAAAAATTCGCTAAAGTCTTTAAGAAAAAAAAATTTACTTCATTAAAACAGAAATGTGATTCTGCACTATAAATAATACCGGATCAAGTAACAGTGTAAAGTACCGTCACTTTGGATGCATTATATTCATAAAATAAATCTTATCGTAAATTATTATGCCGTAATATTTACAGTAATATTTATTTAGTTTGAGTGGTTGAGTGATTTTAAGATAATTATTACTGTAAAAATTACGATATATCATAATAAAATTTTTTGATTCGTAACATGCTCCAATAATAAATAAAATAACCGACCTACCCTTAATAGGGCATGTGGCGTAATTTTTCAAATTTACAATATAAGAAATTAATTATGTTTCACAACATAATAGGTAATGATGCAAACAAATTACAACAAATAAGCAATGATTCAAACAAATAAGTTACACAATAATTCACCACTGAAAGTGGGTTAAAACTACAAAATTAAATCCATAGTAAATAAACCATAGAAAAGTAAGATCATGCAAGGGCATAAAATCCAGGTATAAGGCAACCAAATATAAATAATGCTCCAATAAAGTTTTAAAATATACGGTACATTTTTTTCTCGTAATTTGATCCGGAATCTTTTACAATTTACTTAACTTAAGAAGAATTAAATGAAAGCAATTTCCTTATTTTGAAGGAATAAATTTATATTTTTGAATACTTTTATGTATTTTCATTGATTGGAATGTGCTTTATGAAACATAGTAAACAAATTATATAAATGTTATATTTTAGGTATATTTATAATATCTATTATTAAGCATACTATAAATATCTTAAAGGTATTTTTAAAGTTTGAACCTTGAATTTATTTTTTTAATCTGAAGATAACTTATCTTTCAGAAATACATGCTATTGTTTTAATTTGCGAGTATTGTTATTGATTGTAATTTATAATAATTTTTTAATTAAAATAAACAAATAAACAAGTTTTAAAGGGATTCGAGTTTTGTTTCAATTTTTGAATTGTGGGGTATCTCTTATTGTAAAGGGATATTTCTCGATCTTCTTTCTTCTCCATAAAATTGTTCTCAATAAAATTAAAATGCGAAAAATATTTGAAAATAAATATTTGCAACTTCAAGATTTTAAAGTCGGCTTTTAGTTTCTATAGAACATATTTCAACGAACTAAATTAAACAAAAAGTATAGAAAAAAAAAATTTTTGTTCGTGAATGAATAAGAATAATATGTTCATGTAATTCAACTTACGTTAATGTAATATGGAAGAAGTTGAATCCCTTTTTTGTCAGAAGGTCACCTTTAACTAACGAAAACTTAGAATGAATGTTCATTAAATATCTTTTTTAAAGAAGAATTTCTATTTATTAATTTTATGCTATTTCATTATTCATTAAAATAATAACCGTTACTATAACATTATCTATTTATAGACAAACTCGTGATATTAGAATGTTAAGAAGGTAGTAAAATTATTCCAATAGACGTTTATTAGTAAGTACTTTGGTGTTTAAACAATTTCTTCCTGTTTTTTTTTTTTTTTTTTTTTTTTTTTTTTTTTTTTTTTTTTTTTTTTTGTATAAGCTATATTAAAATGCATCAATTTCTTGCAGAATTTTACACAAGTTCCCTATCGCAAAACTAATTTTTCCTTAACAGGCATCGATAGAACCAATTAACCTTTGTAATTTTTAAAAAAAGCAAAATGAAAAGCTTTCGTTCGAAACCTAATAATATTTCTTTGGGATGCAATAGTTTAGAAAACCTTTGTGACTTTTTTCTTCAAGGTCTGAATACTGTACGTAAAAGTTAAGAAAAAAATTAAATTAGTTCAAAAAGAGCTGGTTGTGTGCAATTATTGTACCTCTTTTTATTTTAAGTTTTTTGAGTTTTACCATGAAACATAATCAATTTTTCTTAAAAAAACTGTAGTTATTTTTAGTATTTTTTAACAAAACAAATGCAAATAAGCCCAAAAAATAAAGACACATATTTTAATAACTTTAGATGCGTTTTTAAGAATTTCAGTATGTTTTTAATCATAGTAAAGAATTTGTGGTTCGCGAAGTAATTAGTTTTAAACTATAGTATGCTAGATGAAATAAACTTTTTCCACAATTCTTCGCATTCTAAAAGATAAATTTTAATAAGGGCTTTAATGTACCGTAAGAACATGCATTGAACCATAACTTTTTTCACAACATAACTGTTGAAACCAAAATCATTTTTCAATTACTTATTAGTTTTAATATGGCAAAGTGTTTACTGAATAGATCAGAAATTGATGAGTTACGTAGTGATGAGTAGTAAGCCAACTTTACTATATATTACTAACAAGAATAGTGACATTTGCTAGTCAATGAAGTAGAATTTTAAAGTTCTAGGATTTTAAAACTTGAAATTAAGCTCTGAAATTATGCATTGTTATAATTATTCATTGTATTGCATAGTTGGTCACTGTTTTATTGTTAGTCATTGTTGTATTGTTAGTCATTATTGTATTGTTAGTCATTGTATCGTTACTTATAATTGTATTGTCAATCATTGTTGTTGTATTGTTACTCTTGTCATTGTTGTTATTACTGTTGTTATTATTGTATGGTGTAGTTCTATTGTTGTATATTGCATTGTTACTCAATGTATTAATATTGTTATACATTGTTAATTGATTCATAAGTAAATAGCCACACAGTTGGTATCATGGATAAAGTTTTTGCCAACTCAGCATTAGCGGTAGTTTGATTCCTGCAAAAAAAAGTCAGTTGTCTGATTGATTTGCACTTTTCTCCGATCACATTTTAGTGATTCGGGATCCTCTCTAATATAATGTCATCGATGGGACTGGATCCTGAAAAAGCTGAATCTCAACACTATAAAAAAGAGAATGATCAAACTACCAAAATATGATAGAAATAAGCACCAAAAAATCGCTTATTTTTATTGCAGCACTTAGGTGATAGTTTTAGCAAAATTAACAAGAAAATATAATTTCGTAATTAGAGATAAAACTTGATAAATGTTTTAACATTTGGTAATTTATCATGATACCTAAGAGCATGGTATAAAAACCATTTATTCGGAGACATTTGCTTTTCATTTTTGTAATTTTTACGAAATGTGTGCTTAACTATGATTTTAAAAACCAGAATTTCTGGCAAACTACTACCATATGAACGAAACAAAATTGCCAAATGAATGGTTTAAATACTATATATTTTGACTTTATTCATCAGAACTATCGGGTTTTTATTAGAAATGCCATTACTTTACAGTGCGGTAATTTTACTAGAATTTTTTTTTCTCCTTGTAGTGAATATTTTACGGTATTTTACAAAAATTTTCCTTTCGTAATTCGCTGTAATTTTACATCAAACTTCTGATCAATAATTTCCTGTAAATTCTTACATAATTTACCCCAAAAAAAGATTTTACAGTGTAGTTTATATTTAATTTCCATAATTGATCTTCAGTCGTATTTATTGACATTATTAAATATTTTGCTTATAAGCTTGGTATTTTATTCAGATATTATGGTTTTAAACGATAGCAGTAATAATTTGGTATTTTAAGTAGTTAAGTATGTATTTTCAAAACATTTATTTAAGAAAATAAGACAAATTAAACCAAAGCTTTTGCTGGTACAATTTTTAATTCTCAATTTACTCGTTGCGTCTATAAATAGAAAAGTACATTCGAAAATTAGGAAGGTACATCCCTTTTAATGATTTCTAAGAGTTGTTTAATTTAATTTGACTTAAAACATTTCACTTAAAAACTTTTATAACACTCTAAGCAAGTACGGAAAAAGTAAAAGCTACCCTGAGGCATTTGAGGCATCAGTTTACATAATTTTATTTTTAAAAAAAACTACCACAACTAGGTACTTGCACTTCAAGAAGAAGATCACAGATATCCACACATGTGACCTATGATGTCAGCGCCAGCTGATATTTCATAAGCAAAATGACGTGTTAAAGTTGAGATAATTTTCTCCACATAAGTTAGAATGTTAATTAACTCAAAATTAATTAAATACAGCTTCGCATCGAACATCGAATTTATTGAAATATAATTCCTAATTATTAATAATTTCTTTCTCGTCTCCTTTTTTTTTACTTAGATTTTCATTCGTTTATGTATTTTATTGTAGCCGTGATATATTTTTTGTGTACCTAGCAACTTCAATGTATAATTAGTTTGTTTATGTTCGGCATGGCTTCGTGCTTGTTTTTGTGTTAAGTAAGAAATATATAATGAAAGAATTGAAATCTTTAAGAAAGAATATCGAAAATGTGTCATTTAAAGGAATTGAAACCTGACGGGTATGGCTCAATCGAAATAGAATGTAAAGAGCAGTTGCTAACGTAAACAAATGCCATGTTTCAACAACCAATCAGGATCGAGATCCCCACACTACGTCACTTGCAGGTATTCCTTTATTCTTGTTGGTGACAAAATTTTTGGTTTTCAAAACAGATCTGCTTTGTGTGTCTGTAAATTTAGATGAGGAGATATTTAGAGCTTTTAAATCCCAAAATCGATATTTGCAGTATAGAGCTCCAATTTAATAATCTTCAATAACTCCAAGGAAAAGAAATTGTTGAATAAAGGATTAAAAGTTGAGAATGGAAAAAATGCAGTAAAGTTGATTGTATGATTAAGAAATGCGATGAATTTGAAATTCTAAAAATAGCTAGGTTAAGCTGTATTAATAAAATATAAACATATTAAATTTCATTTTTTGGGGTAATTTAAATTTTTTTCCTCTTTTTAAATATGACTATTTGAATTAATGTTTAACTCACGTTCAAAAAATATTTCCTATGTTATCTACGCTCCTCGTAAATTATAAAAATTTTAAATGAACTGCTTTTGTTGCATGCATATTATTAAGTATTTTCCAATTTCCTGTCTGGCATCATGTCAAATGAATGAGATGGTTTAGGCATCGTTATTTGACAAGTTTGATTAAATGAAACAAAAAGCAGTCACCTAAAGAATTAATCTAATTTTTTCCCGTCAGTGTTGGATTGTTTATTTGTATAGCACAAAAGTTTAATAAACTGGGTGATGACGAGCTGCTGTGTAGTTAGCTTTTGAACACGATTCTTAATTTGCTGATGGGTACGTAGTCTGTGATCGTGGGAATTTTCAAGACACTTTGCTGTCTGCATTCAGACAAGATACTTGTCCCGTCCCGTCTACTCCTCCTTTTTTTAAGAGAAAGGAAGTGTCAAAGATAATTTTTGAAGACTGCTATCTACACTCAGTCAAGATACTTGTCCCGTCTGTTGCTCCTTTTTTTAAACAAAAAATGTCTAAGATATCTTAGTAAATGCCTGCTTAAATGTAGTAAGAATGGTGGAACTCCGCAGACATTCACACTCCTAAACTAAGTTTGAATCTCATGGACTCGGTAAATGAAAGGACCTGATTACATAAGGTGGACTACTCATTTTTGGGAATTATCTCTGTAGTGTTATGCCTTTGGCGAATTCCGTCTATTTTTTTTAAAAAAATCTCATTATACATGATTTTATTCATTTAGGTTTTATTTTAATGATTTATAACGTTTTGAAAACAACTAGATTTTTCTTTCAAAACTTTTACTTTTCGTGAACTTGAAGAAATAGCAACTTAATTTATCTTCATTATTCAACCTAAGCTTATACGCTGTACAAAATTCCGGATCAAATTACGGTCTAAAGTACCTCCCCTTTACGCGCATGCCACTTGACGAGAGAAAAAACCCAACAGAAATAGATAAGAAACAAATATTAAATATTTATTTTTCATCTAAAACTGCATCCTGATTTTCTCTAAAAATAAGAAATTTTACTGCTATTTTAATGCATTATTTATAACCATCCACAGATCCAATCATACTTCTCGTTCGGTTTTCTGAAACAAAATTTGATTTATTTAATGGTTATGCTCATACATAATTGCCTCTCAAATAATGCAAAAGCAATAAGATAATTTTTATTATGTAATGTAATTATATGAAAAATAGAAATATACCAATAAATAAAGAGTATTTCCGTTTTTTACATATTTATCTGCAATTGGAACATTAACTAAACGATTAAAACAATTACTAGTGCGTGTAAGGAAACGTTCCCTCGTTTCCCTTAAGCATTATCTTAATAACCATTATCTTGTAATGCTGATCTCTCTGAAAATACTTTGATTTTATGTAAGTAAAGCAGATAAAGAGCGTAATCTCATGAGGAATCGCATTACGTATTACAATCCAGGTATTTCTTTGTATGAAAAGTTTAATTTCTTACTTTTATATTTTTGTAATGTTAATTGTCATTTGTGAAAAGATCTTTTTAATACCCATCAATAAATTATTTGCGATAATAGTAATTCTCGACTCATAAAAAGATAATTGTGAGGTTACTTTTTCTAGCATTCTGACTGAACTTTTCAGTTCAATCAGAATGCTACATCATCAGGTTAACTTTAATATTTAAGTAAATAGGATATAATTTATTGTAAATTATTCGTATATGAACTTCAGTATTCAAGGTAATGGAAATATTCAAGTTAATTTGATTTCAGATATGTTTGTCTAGAAATTTATAGCGATACTAAAAGGAAACTATTTATTTATACTTTATTCAATTGTATTTTTTCGAATAATACATTTTCATTTATTGTGCTTTCTTATTACTTTTTTCTCTCATTATAACTTTTTTTCATTTCAATTATTATTCGCCATTAAAGGCTTCAAACTAAAAGTATCATTTATTTTTATTTTAAAATAAGTGTAAATAGTATTTCGTTCTTATTATATAATTCATGAAAACGATATTTAATTACCATTACTAAATATAGAATGGTTATGTTTACTTTTACTATAAAATTTATATAAAACTGATTTCAGCCAGCTTATGCATTTAAAATAATAAATACTAAGTGGATATTTAAAATCATAAAACAATATTAAGAATAAACTTATCAAACAATTGAAATTTCTTTGGCGAAAAACACTTTTAAATTTTATAGCAACAGGACATTACGTACCAATTGAAATAAATAGTTTGCGGATCACTCTTAAGCAAAACGTAAATGATTTTCAATAACACTTTTCAAATAATCTAACTTTAATTCCTTTCTAAAACCATATCTATCTTGCTACAATAGGATATTTTAAGATACTTAATTTAATTAAACTTTCATATTAATTTAAAAATCTGCTTCCGCATCTGCTCTTGCACCAAAAATCTTATGAAAATTTACTTTCCGTTTAAGAAATAATAAAAAGAAATATTCTTTCTTAATATATTTATAAAACTTCATTTTTTTTAAAAAAAAATTATTATTGTCATTATTACAACCAAAAAAATTTACTAACGGGTATTGTTCACTATCTCAAAAGTTACAATCTTAAAAAATTCCCCAGAGATGATCAACTTGATTGAGATAAGATAAAGTTACATTGTTCCAATGTTTTTAATACAACAAATTCTTTTTCGTGAATTACCTAACAGTGAATGCTAGATTTATTATTCTTATTCTTGTTCCTGTTCTTATTTTTATTCTTGTTCATACTTTTATTTTTCTTCTTGTTTTTACTATTGTTCTTGTTTTTATTTTTGATCTTATTCTGTTTTTATTTCTTTCTTATTTCATTCTTGTTCTTATTTTTATTATTGTACTTATTTTTTTTTATTTGAAAACACAGAAAAGGTCATTAAGGTTATTATTTGAAAAAAAAACTTAAAGCCAATGAACTTTGCATGAAGTTTAACCTAAAATTCAACGATATAAAACTCATTTAATCTAGCAAACAAACAACATGAACAAAAACGTTAAAATGTTTAGCTGTTGCACAGATACACTTTATTTTTATTTTAAAACCGTCGTTGAACAGCCGACCCAATTTTTTGGGTTTACGACTACTTATGTTCAACCTCGTAGCCTTGTAATTTTGAACCCAATCCAGAAGACAAGGGAACTCCTGGATCGAGTATTGGAAGAAATTTGTCTTCGTGGCGGACTTTTTGATCGAACTAACCCGCATTTGCGTTACGTTCAGAGGAAAGTCACGAAAACCCCTATGGTTAGCCAGACAGAAAGAGGACTCTAATCCATGATCCATCTACCACTAAGGTTATTTTGCGTTACCACTGCGGTCGGTGCAGCCCGGATGCGGAATTTGTTTCGTGCAGTCATGGCTGGGATTCGAATTGGGTTCGACTCCTTGGAAGGCGAAGGAAGGAAGGCTTTTCTTATTTATTGTATTATCGTTATTTTTATTATTATTTTTGTTATTAGTCATAATTAAACGAATTATTCGACAGCAAAATTGAAAAAAAAGGGCTTCACTAAGCAAGTGTGCCATCAATATAAAACTCATTTACTATTAAAAAAACGACAATAACACAATTATTGGAATACGATAATTCAGATATCTTCAACTTCATTGAGATAGGCCCTATAATGTCCTTGCAACATCAAATTCTTTTTCCTGGACGATCTATCCACGAAAGGTTAATTTATTTTTAGTATGATTCCACATGAAGCAAAAAATCCTTCAAAAAATTATTTGAAATATTTTTTAAAACTCATGATCTTTGCAAAAAATAAAGTAACCGATATAGAACTCATTTAATATAAAAAAAGAAACGTCAATGACATAAGTGATCCAATTGGAAGCAATTCCACACATATGTTTAATTTCATTGGGATTGGATATAGTTATACCCTATAATGGTTTCGCAACAAACTATTTTTCATGGAATATCAAACAATGAATGCTAAATTTAATTTTATCATTATTTTTACGCCAAATAAAACAAAAAACCTACAAAACAATAATTGAAATGTTTTTTTCTACCTATGACCTATTTAACATGTAAAATAACCTTTATAAAATTCATTAAATCTAACAAATAAACGGCAGCAGTACAATCGCTACAATCGGAAGCAATTCCACAGACACGTTTAATTTCATTGGGAAAATAATGGTTTTGCAACATCAAATTCTTTTTCATGGATTATCTAACAACAAATGCTATAATTATGTTTATTATTATTACTATGCTGAATGAAACAAAAAATCCTTCAAGAAATTATTTGAAATGTTTTTTAAAACTCATGGCCTTAGAAACAAGTAAATTAACCAATATAAAACCCAATTAATGTAACAAATGAATGACAATAACACAGACGTTACAATCGGAAGCAATTCCACAGACACGTTCAACTTCATCGCTATAAGATAAAGTTATACTCTATAATAATTTAATTTTATTATTATTACTCTAAATTAAACAAAAAAAAATAAAGAAATTATTTTAAATGTTTTTTCAAAACTTATGGCCTTAGCAACAAGTAAATTAACCTACATAAAACTCAATTAATCTAACAAATGAATGAGAATAACACACACGCTACAATCGGAAGCAATTCCACAGACACGTTCAACTTCATTGCTATAAGATAAAGTTATACTCTATAATAATTTATTTTTATTATTATTACTCTAAATTAAACAAAAAATTTAAAGAATATATTTTAAATGTTTTTTTAAAACTTATGGCCTTAGCAGCAAGTAAATTAACCTATATAAAACTCAATTAGTATAATAAACAAACGACAGTAGCACAAACGTTACAATCGGAAGCAATTCCACAGACACGTTCAACTTCATTGGGATAAGATATAATGGTTTTGCAGCATTAAATTCTTTTTCATGGATTATCTAACAACAAATGATATATTTATGTTTATTATTATTACGCTGAATGAAGCAAAACATCCTACAAGAAATTCTTCGAAATGTTTTTTAAAACTCATGGCCTTAGCAACAAGTAAATTAACCTATATAAAACTCAATTAATGTAACAAACGAAGGACAATAACACAGACGTTACAATCGGAAGCAATTCCACAGACACGTTCAACTTCATTGGTATAAGATAAAGTTATATCCCTCTAATGCTTTCGCCACCAACAAATTCTTCTTCATGGATGATCTAACAACGAATATCCAATCCTCTCAAATCCCATTCGAATTCCACGATGCTTGGCCAAGGCAAAAAAAGAAGTAACTTCATTTCGGTTTTCTCAGAGTAGGATCGTAAATGGAAATTTACGCTACACTGTAACAGTACGCACCAGATTTATTTCATGGTAATCACGGTTTAAGTTCCAAGTCAATAATTGCGTTTCAGATCTTCTTTGTGGTTTAAAGGATATTGGTTTGCTCTTTTCATTGAATGAATTCGATTGTTTCCCTCGTTCCTTTGAGAAGATAAAATTGTCAAACAGAAATCAGTTCGAATTAAATTTCTTGACATAGAAAAACTAATTCGATATTTTTTTTTGTTTAAAAAGTTAAGGGAATAATTTCCTTTTGAATAAAAATGCTAAATTTGCTTTTTGCTAAAATTTTTCAAATGATATTATAAATTTATATTAATTTATGTGTAATAAAAAGATTAACTTCAGTTTTGAAAATAAAAAAAGAAATATACAAATAGTAAAAGTTATAGGTATTTTTTATGGTGATGCAAAGTTTACATACTAAACATAAAGTCAAATTAATTAGTCAAATAATTCAAATTAATTAGAATTTATATCTCTATTATTCTAGAAATACGTCAATACGTCTAAAAATATACAGTTATTTCACATTATTGGTAGCAATGTTGAATTTGGTGGCTGGCTGAAAGTTTATAATTTGATAAAGCATTCGCACATTTCTAGAAATAATTGTGCGACTTTTGAAGAGCTAATTAGAATGCAAAAAGTCAATTTAAAGTATTTTTCTAATAAAAAATAGCTGTATTCGTTTCTTTGAGAAAAGTATTAATCTGCTTCACTGCCTTTTAAGGTGTTTTTTTAACAAAAATACAGCAAAATAGAATTATGATTATTTCATAAAATATAATTGCACAGCCATTATTCAATGCAGTTTATGAAGCTTTTATTCTACCACTTAGTATGCCTTTTTGCTGTTAAATAAAAGCAAAAGAACTTTCTTAAATATCTTGAACAATATTTAGTTTTTAATATCTATTTAAAATATTTTTGAGAAAGCGAAAAATATCAAAATAAAGGTGTCACATTTTTTATAAACATGAATTATTCTAATAATATTATTTATTCTATTATTTCGATTAGTATTATTATTATTATTAATTCTATTATTATTATTTTCACTATTATTATTAATTCTATCATTCCTATTTATTCTACTATTATAAATTCTTTTATTGCTGATTATTCTTTAATTATTATTTATTCTATTATTTCGATTCGTACTATTATTATTATTAATCCTATTATTATTATTTTTGTTATTCTTATTAATTCTATCATTTCTATTTATTCTGCTATTACTAATTCTACTATTGCTGATTTTTCTATTATTATTATTAATTAAATAATTATTACTTATTCTATTATTATTATTAAATAAATAATTATTACTTATTCTATTATTATTATTATTAATTCAATAATTGTCACTTATTCTATTATTATTACATAGTTATTATTAATTAGTATGTTATTTATAATTAACATTAAGATCAGCATTGAATTTTTTTTGAAAGAGGATTCTCTTTTTCCTTTAGTTTCTTTTAGATTTGACTGCACTTCATTTTATGACAAAGTGCAATATTATGCTCTTCTCTGGCTTTGGCAGAAATTCGTACTCCACTGATAATTTCAAGCATCTTACTAAGGTACAGTTTACTTAAATGCTAAAATCATAGCACACGTTCTTAATTCCAAGTTTTCCAACATCGACTCAGGTGGTTCATTTTATCTCAAAATCTTTCATTTGTATTATGATGCAAAACAGAACTTATCTTCATTAACTTGGTCTTCACTGTCATATTATTGACCTCATCATATAACCAAACACTGTCTCAATATCACCATTCATATTTGCCTATATTACAGATAAAATAAGTTAGAGGATATAAAGTTTTCTGTTTGCAAATATGTCTTGATCGTTGTTTTAGAAATCTGAATATCAAGTCAACTTATACAATAATAATACTGTAAATATGCACAGAGAAATATGATGAAAATAAAAGAACACAATCAAAGAGCTTTTTCGGAGATCAAGATGAATCAATAATGGCAGAAATGATAAATTGTCCACAATCTGATGAAGGATACGTTATTGACATTTTTTCTACATTTTCATCATTTCTACGCAGAGATTTTTAAATTGTAATAGCACAATGTAGACAAGCAATTATGACTAAAGAACTCGACATGGATTACTGAATGCCTAGAAGAAAAATATTCATACTTCATAAGTTCTATCACTTATATTTAAATTATTTATAAAAGCAAAATTATACATACATTAATTAAATATTAACAAATTACTTTTTATTGCATAAATAAAAAGTTATTGCATTTATCTTTTAGTTTTAAGCTTAAAATATTTGTTAATTGTAGTATTTATAAGGTATAGTATAATCTTTATTAGTGTATAGTGTTTTTAAATAGCATAGTATTTATATATACTAAATATTGTATTATCACTCGTCGCCTATAGCATTTATGACATATGCATTCCATATGTCTTACTAAATGCAAATTTTTTAAGAGACATATTCATACTTCAAAATTTCTATTACTCATTTTTAAGCATTTTTTGACACCAAATTTATCAAATATATTACAAATTTATTAAATAATAATAAGTTGTTGCATTTATATTTAAATTTTAATCTTAAAACAGTTGTTAGTTATAAATGATTTAATTATAGTTATAGTTGCTTTAAAATAGTTATTAAATATTCATTTAATAATACGTGTTTCACTTCAATGTAATCATCACTGTCATCTTAAGTAACGAAATATTTTTAAGGTATATTAGTGGGCTTAAAATAGATTTACTGAAAATAAATAATAAGACTCCAAACATATCTGCCTGATTTGATTAATGAAATATAGTGAAGTAATTTACATGTTTTTAAATTTAACAAGTTCAGTTTAGCAAACATTGATTGCCTTGAGACGTAAATGAGTTTTATGAGAAAAATTTATTTCACACTATTTCGATAATAACGTATAATAGGAATATAATTGAATCAATTAGTATTTTGCTGTTAGAAATACATGAATGTGGGTTAAAATTAGAAATTTCATATTACATAAACTCACAGTATTTGAAAAATCAACAAGCAGCAAGTTGCTTTTTAACAAGCAGCAAAATATCTATTAGGCTCTGATATTTATTCTATTTATTTACCGATTTTGTATTAAAATATTTGAAATGCCGAGCAGAAACTTTAAAGTAAACTTGCAAAGTTTTGTTTAAAAACAAATTTTTGCTCATGATAAAAGTCAATGCTTAAAGTAGAAATTTGAGAATAAAATATTCAAGGAAAAGTTAAATGAAAATAAATTACCAGATATTACTTAACAAGATTTGATTAATTTGTAAACATTTTAATGTTTACAAATAGTAAAATCAATGTTAAATAATAATAATAATAATAATGTAAAATTAAACACAGAATTGATCCAGAAAGAAAGAAAGAAATTATTAGGCAATTTAACATTTAAATCAATTTTTTTGCACTATAATTTCATTTTTCAATCAATTTAATCAATTGTTTTTGCATTATGAATTGACTTAGTTGAATTTTTGATCTGATACACGAAATTAATTATAATGCTATTCTGGAAATAAGCATAAATCATAAGAAAAAAATTTTAAAAAATCTTAGGGAATACTTATTTTTTCTGTTACAAGTACTTATTTGACTATCTATAATTTTCATGGATTTTAGATTTAAAACTGTTCATGGTATTAAATTTATGATGTAAATTTTCGTATTTTAATTAAAATCGGAATTGCTAAAAATTAACTTCATTTTAATATCATTTTTTAATCAAAGTTTTATTTCTATAAATCAGTGTTTCCCAAACTTATGACTTTTGTGTAGCCTTTCTAAATTTTACGGTACCACTAATAAAAAAATGGATGTAATTTTTTACTATAAAAAAATTGCACAATAGTTAAAAATCACAACTGGCTGATGACACCGCTAATTATTAACTGTTAACTCTACAAAAAATAGCCGATAAAAAAATACATAATGGTAAATTTTTCATGACTAGCTTTGTTTTTAGAAAAAACTTTTTGAAATTTTCGGTTGTTGCAAGATATTTTGAATAAGATCGCGTAACCCAGCTAAACTGTACCCGTACCCCTGGGGGTACGCGTACCACACTTTGGGAAGCACTGCAGACCATCACACGCCAGCACGGAAAAGAATTCCGAATTTAATTACGGTAAAAAGTAACGGCACTCAGAGTGCCGGTACCTTTAACAGTAAAAGCCATTTATACCACAGCATGTTACAGAACAAAAAATCCGATATACCGTAATCTTTACCGTAAATAATAATAATTTTACCATAATAAATACAGTAAAATCATCAAATGAATCATCCTAATGAAATAAATATTACTGTAAAAATTATACTATATTTACTGTAAAATTGGATTCTAAGACTTATGCACTCATAGTGTAGATACTTTATACTGTAATTTGATCCGAATTTTCTTACAGTGTGGTGGACGTCGTATTTTAATATTTTATCACTGTAAAGAGGAATGTTCCTAGTGAAAAATGGGTAGCTAACATGGTTAGTTTATCTCAGTAATATATATGCCAGAAAGCAGGAACCTTTTTTAAAGAATTCTGAAAACTTCATACTAAAAATCACTGATGTTTAGAAATTGACGTTTAAACTTTCAGCAGAGTTTAGAAACTTTCCCTGTAACAGCTTATAACAATTTTGAAAAAAGAAACAACTATGAGTTTTAGCTGACAATGAATAAGTTGTGTGTCTTCAAATCATCTAACTTTGATATATGCCTTAAGTGGTGGATCTGTAGTCCATGTTCACTAATTGAGAACTGCAAGAAATCTTCGTGTATATAAGGAATAAAGGAGTTGTGTGGCGTCCACGTAAGAGGTCAAACCCTTATCAGCTGGTCATGAGAATGACAGCTTAGCCCTTTCGGCTACTATATATAACTCAGCTTCTCAATTAACTTTATGTTGCTTTACCACAGAACTTGTTTAAGTAATTAACCAAAGATACTACATTAAAATTCATGTTCTAATTATTAATTTATGAAAATTTAAACTGAAATTGAAGTTTTTGAAATATGTATGATAAATATATCAATGTGCAGGCAAACAAAGAAAAAAAAAGACTTTATCATTTAGTTCTGAAAATTTTAGGAATCTGATAAAAATCTAAGAGGCCCTATAATCTCGTTGGAAATAGTGCTTAACAATAAGACATTTTTTGCTGTGTTTTTAAAAATGTTTTGTAGGCCTATTAGTAAAAAAACCATATATATATATACATATATATATATACATATATATATTTATATATACATATATATATACATATATATATACATATATATACATATATATACATATATATACATACATATATATACATATATATACATATATATACATATATATATATACATATATACATNACATAATATATATATATGTATATATATATATATTGTTAATGTTAATGGCTAAAAAAGGGCTAAATAACAATTTATTTAATTTTTATTTTACGGTATTAAAAAAGCAGTCGTATAACCATAAGTAAGATGGTAATGAAGCTGTTAACTGTAAGAAAAAGCGAACTGCTTTCACCTAATACGGCTGAACAACCAGAATTTTATCGCATCAACTAAGCTCACGAAAGGATGCCACTTAGTTTGTTGCAACTGCGTACATATTATAGCCTATAGAGCAAATATATCAGTCGTATGATCTACAAAATGGAGATTCGAGTCCTAACATTTACATCAAAATATTTCCCCTACATGAAAAGTTTTCAGTGTCCTGCGCTCCCCAATTTGTATCCTGCACTTTACAATGTCCATTACCTAACGAAACGTCTAACTCCTATTTCCAGTTTTAAAAAAAATTACAAGTTTGAAACCATGCTAGTTGTAAATGATTAAAAAATCGTAAAGTTTTGTATTCACGGTATTACAGGCTTTACAGGTTTTGAAACCATTGTAACCGGTTTCAAAACCATAAAGGTAAAAATTGTTCTTCATCCTAAACTTTACGGTTAATCAGATGGGCAGACTGCTGCCAGTTATTTTACCATAATTATAGAATGAAAATTCTAACAGTGCTGCTGTGAAAACAACATGGCAAACTTAGGTTTGTCTGATTAACATGGCACATATGGAGGCTTGAAATCCCCATCCTGAGGAGTTTCCAAAATTTCCACCCTTAATCTGGAAAAAGCCTAGACACTCGATTACATCATAAAATACAAGATAGTCTATTTAAAATGCAACATATATCTTAACTACTTGGTTTTAATATAAACAGTAACGTTAAGTTTGATCCTATATCAGCAATTTCATATATTAAAAAAAAGAGCAGAGTTTACAAGTTGCAACCTATGGTAAGAAAGCTGGACCTTTTACACTTTGTGAAAACGTAAAATATCTGTTACTTAACATAAACTAAAGACCCTATTTGCTGACAAATCTAATATTCTCTTCTCACGCGTTTTCTCTATCTCTCAGAATAATATGAATAAGGAATCTTTTGAGCTATTAAGACAAGAATTTTTGACACATGAAGAGGAAGATGATGGAAATGCAATTACCAAGTTTAACATTTAGAAAGATTTAATGTGTACACTCTTAATGTTAATGAACAATTTCATAGCTTTCTGCCATCATAATCGTTTCAAGAAGAACGAATGATTCTCTTAGTAACAAGGTAAAATAAATTATTATTAGGTATGCTATAAATTATTATAAAATAATATTTCCTTAAATAGTGTAATGTTGCATTATTTTGATTATTATAAATACTGATAAAATGTTCCAGCCTTGTTCTGTTTATTATAACAAGGAATATAATAGTTCTTAACTATTTTGATTGTCATCGATAATAATAAAAAAAATCAATTTTTTTAAATTTTTATCATTATGAATCAAATATTCTTGCCTTATTAGTTTATTATAACTAAGAGCAAATTATTCTCGTCTTATTTTGACTATTCTATTCATAAATAAGATAGTCTTACGTTATTTTGGTTTTTATAATTAGGTATAAAATATTTTTGCCCTATTTGCATTATTATGATCATGAATAGTTATAATAATTGTTACAATTATTCTAGAATTTGTTTGTCTTTTATAAATAAATAAAATAGCATTGGCATATTTTGATTATTACCTTCGCAAAAATACTCTAACCTTTATTATTTTTGCTGAAAGTGGTAGTTTTTGTGCGTTAAATTTTAAAACAACCTCTTTTATTTATTTTTCTTATGATTTCGATTACTTCCTTTTCATTTTCAAAATTATATTTGAATATAAAATACGTTCGAAGACATTGTATAGTTTTATAAAAATCATTTATAGGATACCCCACAGGATAAAAAAAAAACTATATGATTTTTCATTTGAAGACAATGTGAGTACTGATACATGCTCCGTAATATGTATATGGGTATGCATGTTACGGAAAAAGCAAGGATGAACGTTGATTATTTCTGATTAGTATGGAAAATATGGAGTCCAGAAAGATCAATCTTAGAGTTTCAAAAATTTCTTCCATTAATCAGCAAAATGTCTAGATCGTCAGATAATACTATTCATCAAGATAATCCTGGATCCTCAAACACATCATAAAATACAAGAAAGTCTGTTTCAAATGCAACATATATCTAAATTCCTTGGTATTAATATAGAAATTTAACGTTCCTATGCATGTTTTTATATTCGTAATTTCATCAGAACAAAAGTTATAAGTTTCAACCCATTATAAATATATATATATATATATATAGTTATNTCATATTTATATATTCATTCAATTTTAAAATTAATCATCGGGATTTATAATCACATGGTTTACAAGTTTAAAAATTGCACTTTTTTGTCAAATTTCAGTTTATATATATATATATATATATTAAAACTTTTTTTACTTTTGCTCCTCGCCGGTAAGTTTGTTTTCTGCTAACTTCTGCTTCAAATTAATTTATAGAAATCTCGCGTTTTCTATATTTCTCAGAAATAGATGAGGAATCCTTTGAACTACTAAGACAAAAGTATTCCACTTATGAAGAGGAAGATGAGAGAAATTCAATTAACAACTTTAACATTTAGAAAGATTTAATGCAAAGTACTTAAGGATAATGAACAGTGTTATAACTTTCTGCCATCATATTTCTCTGAGAAGGAAGAATAATTCTCTTAGGAGCAAGGTAAAAA
Source organism: Parasteatoda tepidariorum (assembly GCF_043381705.1). Lineage (NCBI taxonomy): Eukaryota > Metazoa > Arthropoda > Arachnida > Araneae > Theridiidae > Parasteatoda > Parasteatoda tepidariorum. Next base: position 43,324,140 of record NC_092211.1, on the reverse strand, counting down.
CGCTTTTAAAAATTACTATTTAAGTACAAGTGTACTTAATAATAAAATTTTTTGCAACATATTTTTAATTAAAATTGCAAATAAAATAGGTTTTCTTTATTAATAATTAAAAATAAAATAGTGTTGCATTAATTTGATGATTATAACTAGGAATAAAATACTCTTTCTTTTTTTGGTTATTATGATTAGGAATAAAACAATTTTGAATTATTTTGATTTTCTTAATTACGAGTAAAATATTATTACCTTATTTGTTTAGTATAAATAGGATAGTTTTATAGTTTGTATAACTATACAAATTATAATTATATATTGGTTTATTATAATTAGGATGACTAATATAATTAATATTAAAGTATCATCTTGACTATTTTTCATAAATAAAATAGTCTTGCATTCTTTTAATTACTATAATTAGGCATAAAATATCTTCCCTCACTTATTATTTTAATTATGAATGAAAGTAGAGTAAAACACTCTCTCAACAGCTCGTTGTGGGCCAGGGAGATCAATGAAGATTAAGGCTCTAAAATTTCGTGACGCAATTCTGTCAGCACTGCGCAGAAGCCGCCTTTACTTCCCAGACAAGCTAATAACTCTCGATCTGTTCTCGACCCAGTTCTTTCCAATAACACTTCAGTGATATAACCACTGAGGCATCACGGGTCAATAATGGATAAAATATTCAAGAGTAAGTTTGTTTAAAAAAATTATTTTTATTATTACGTTCTATTATTACGTCGCAATGTATTATTATGTTCACAAATAAAATATTCCAGCCTTTTTCCTATTTTTTCTCTTATTGTAATTTTGAACGGTGGTTTCTGACCCTATTTTGATATACATTATATCGAAAAAAAACACTAGCCTCATTTTTAATTTTTTTAATTACAAATTGTTATTGCGTGTTGTTCTCCGTGGACTTGAACATATTTCAAAAATCCCAGTTTCATTTTTTTATGGTGAGAATGCATTATCCATTAAGAATGCATATATGATCTATGAATGGAGTGCAGTTTATTAAAATTTATTATTATTCACCTTTAAAACCTTTTTAAAAAACTCTAAAGGTAATAAAATCAAACGAATTTATGGTACTATCTTTCATTCAATAACGCCTAACTTTTCAACAAAGAAAAGCTATTCATCACATATTCTAATCAATAACCTTTATTTGTCAGTTGAAAATTTATAGTTACTTCTAAAAACTGAAACTAGTCTGAAAAAACCTTTATGGAAAAGGAGTTTTTTTTATTTTTTCCTAAAAAATATTTGTTTTTGAGTGCGCCATAATCTATAGACAAGTAATAAAAGAACAATTTTATTTTACTTCAAACAGGTAGCTTTTTTAAAGAAAGGTAAACCTATAGCTTCATTCAAAACTAAATGATTGATAGCTGGGTTGGCAGTTTGTTGGATACCATAAGGTATTATAACAGATTATCAAACATTATAAAAAGCTTTAAAAAAGTCTTTTGTGTGTTACAAAGCGAATAAAAAGTTTAGCGAGTAAAAAAATATTTTTGCTTTAGATCTATTTATTGAACAAGGAATATAAAATACTATATATTGGTCAAACGAAAGCTTTCTTTTAAAGTACTTTATTACCTATTGCGTGTTTGAAGCATTATAGTTTTTTTTCCTGTAATTCTAATGCTAATTACATTATTTAGTTGAAAAAGGCGCAAACATAATCTATGTTTCCCAGTTAATAATGTTCACATTGAATCAGATCAATAGTTCTTATGGTGATGAAATATCAATCATAAAGATTCGGGTGTAATTTTTCACCAGAACTCGTGTGCTCTAAAATAGTCAGAGTCAGTAACTAGCAAAAACTAATTAAACAATGAAAACTTAATAATAAATTAATACTATTAAGCTAACATGATCATAAAAACACATAAGAATAGTAAATGTTTTCGGGCCAATTATAAAGCTATTGACTGTCGTAATAAGCTTTGATATTGTTTGAGATTCGAGAGATTTGTTTGTTGAGTATAGGCAAACTGTGGAACTATACGAAATAATGTAGTGCTGTCATCTCTTAAGAACTGAAAGAATTGCGTGTTCACCGTCCATGGTCTCCTTTATTGAGCAATATCTTCTTTGAGCCGGCTGGAATGAAACCAGTGACCTTTGTATAAATAGCTTAACCATGAAAAAGGGTATACACCTCCAAATTGAGTTATGTAATTTTATATAATGACCTATTAACCATCAAATCTTCTAGTTTTGCATAAATTCATCACAATTACGGGCACTGTGACTATTTTTCCAAAAAGGGAATTGAAGACATACATTAATGGTCAATTCTAATAATTTTTATAATTACGAGTACTGGCATTTTTTACAAGGAAGTGAGCTGACTGTAACTGCCAATCCTTTGAATTTTATGGATATTTCTTGAAATGTAAAGACGCTATTAATGTATTATTGCCATTGCATCTAATGCATTAATTATGTCTTTGATACAGTTTTTAATAAAAATTTTGCGCATAAAATGTCAAGTAGGTAAGTAAAGTAAATGTCAGAGAGCAAAGTTGAAACTCAAAAAATGAATATTTCTGATAGAAGCTGTTTTATACTTTTAAACAATAACTTGAAAGCAATAAAGTGAAACGATACAATTGCAAATTCGTTATACATTACTACGAAACATGTTTGCTTACAAGAAAATTTTTAAAGCTGAGAAATACTAGTCATTTGAATTTAAATGCATTTTTAGGAAGACACGGCTCCCAGCAGGTCACCGAAGTCAAGCATCAAGCATCTGCGGTCAGTGTGTGGGTGGGTGACCACTTGAATCAGTCTGCGTAGGAACCGAGGGTGTGCGGTATTGGTCCTCGTTAAACTGTTCTACTGTAAAGTGCTCAAATTCGCATACAAGTCGTTGGGCTACCGAAGCGGGGATGCCATCCCCTCTGCAGAGGATCAAAATTGTGATGGCATGTCTTCGGATAATCCTCGGGGATCCTCTTCGGATAATCCGTTGTGCAGCTCTAGTGTTACGTATATGAAATACAACTACAACAACAGCTTTTTTAAGAAATTATTTATCAAAATAGTGTGGAGTATAACAACCGTATCTAGTATCTATAGGTTTTAAATAATTAAATACAAACACTAGTCAATTGTTAATGAAAGTGGTACTTCATTTCAACCTGTCTCTATGCTTCTTATAAATTATTTTAAAATAGATAAATTCATATATATATATATATACACACACATTGGTGTGCAAAACTTAAGCAACAAGTGCGTTTTTTGTCATAACTCTACAAGAAATCATCCGATTGACATGAAATTTGAATATGATGTACATNATATATATACGCAAAAAAAGAAAATAAAGTTAAAGTGGCCACATTGACGACCTATTCTCCTAACTTAACTATTCATATCATATTTAGCACATAGAAAAAAAAATTACTTTCAAAAATTAATTAATAATAAGCATATTTGACATTAATAGGATATGAACTGAGCAAAAATTTCGTCAAAGTGACAAAATAACTATCGTCATTTCTTTTAGGAAACGAATTTCGTCAAAATTAAAGAACATTTCGTCATTCCATTTTCCTCCGAAAATAAAACTTTTCACTCCTAATGCAACTAACTTTTTGAATAATCAATTTATCCTGGGTACCATATAGATGGAACAACACAACAAGGACATAAAGAGATTAAAAACCCAGATCTTCCCGGTACGAAGCCAATTCCTTGACCACCATACAGACGGTAGGCGTCGTCGTCACTTTACTTTTGATTGTCTAGTCTTCATTCTAGTTTCATCATTGTAGCTAACAATCTCCAACAATGCACTATAAAGGGGTTTCAAGTTGAGGAAACATTTTCGTCATACATTTAAGAGTTTGTGTTTCGTCATAAATTAAGTGATTTTGTGACGAAATGATTCTCAAAATTAACAAACTATAGCTTAAGAATTGCTGAATCGGGAACAGTGAGAGTTTTATTTCTGTGAGGGAGCCTAACTCGTCCCAGTGAGTTCTTAAATATTTCAAATTAAATGGTCCAGAAATGCTGCAATGTAATAATAGAGAATGTTCAATATAATTAAAGATTTTATTAAACGTTTTTTATTGTATTTGGAAACTTTAAATTTCTCAAGTCATCAAGAGCTGTCATCTTGTATTTAGCACATTAGCGTATGTAAAAAAGAGTTTCATCATTAAGAAAAGAAATTTTAGAGATAAGAAAACATAAAAATAAGAAAATAAAGAGATAAGAAAATCAATTACTTGAACTTCAGTTTACTCATTGTCTTACGAATCAATATCTTATTATAAAGAACTTAACGCATAAACACATGGAAACAAAGTTTTCTATTGCAAGGAAGAATTTTCACACATCTCCTTCACCTTTTTCAAGCAAACCGATGATAAATTTCTATGTTTTATACATAAATACTTTCTGCTTTGTTTTCTTCATGAAATTATTTTTTGAATTGCGATTACGTGACATTTTATATTTTCGTGAAAAGCAATTTTCAGCCGTAAAAATATATAATTCATTCCGATTAATAGGCTAATATTTCAAAATTCTTCCTTAACCTAACAATGGAAGGCGCACAGAAAGATAAAAGATTCAATTTATAGCAGTTAAATTGGCGCCATAAATCTCTACCATTACGATCCTTAAGAATCGTAACTTTAAAATTATATTATTAGAAGTTAAGATTAAAGGAAGACTGAAAGTTGTGCTTTAGTATAATTAATTTTCTAGCAAATGTTACTTTATTGTAAAATGAAACTTATAAAATCTATCTACAAACTTGTAGTATATTCTAATTTGGTAAAAATTTAGAAGCGTTTTACAATGCATAGATCAATATATTGTATAAAAGAGCAATGTCACTTTCTAACTTCAAAAATATAAAAAAAACGACATTTTACAACGAATTCCGCATCCGGCTTGTACAAACCGCAGTGATGACGTGAAATATCCTCAGTGGTAGACGGATCATGGGTTAGAGTCCCCTTGCCGTCAGGCTAACCGTGAGAGGATCTCGTGGTTTTCTTCTCCATGTAACGCAAATGCGGGTTAGCTCCATCGAAAAAGTCCTCCACGAAGGCAAATTTCTCTCAATACTCGATCCAGGAGTTTCCATTGTCTTCTAGATTGGGTTCAAAATTACAAAGCTGCAGAGTTGAACATTAGTAGCTGTAAACCCAAAAATTGAGTCGGCTGTTCAACGACGATTATAAGAAAAAAAATAAGGAAACGGTATTCTTTGTTCTACGAATGAATAAGAATCGTAACTTTAAAATATTATTAAAAGGTAAGTATAAAACAAAATGGCGCAAACTGGGGTTTAAGTATAATTAGATTTCTAACTTTTATTCCTTTATTATAAAAAGTTTGTAAAATCCCTTTTTTTTTATAAAAGAGCAATACCACTCTAAGACTTCAAGCAATAACAAATACAAAATTTGGTACAAATCTAAAAACGTTTTGCGATGCATAGATTAAAGTATTGTATAAAAGAGCAACGCCTTTCTTAAACTTTCAAAAACACAACGTATTTTAAATAAAGAAATGGTATACGTGTACTGCGAATAAACGTAACGTTAAAATGATATTAGAAGTTGAGAGTTAAACAACAAGCCTAAAAATTGTGAAACAAATTATAATTTGTTTCCCAACTTATATTGAATATTATAAAATGAAATTTGTGAAATTTCTCCAAAAACTCATAGTGCGTTCTAATTTTGCACAAATATAAAAGCGCTTTGCAATGCACAAATTAATTTATTATATGAAAGAGCAATGCCTCTCTTAAACTTCTAAAAAACTCAAAAATACAATATTTTTTTAATTAAAATTGAGTACACTTTGTACTAATAATGAATAAAGAAAAACAAGGTATATAACAGACAAGTAATGGCTCGAAAACGGAAACACTATCTCGATTCAATGAATATGAACCTTTTTCTGTATCAGGGCTCGAAAAACAGCCCGTCCGACCGTCCTCGACGGTCAAAAATTCTCCGCGGACAACGAATTTCTCGAATCCGACGTCCGCGCGGACGGCCATTTTCCCGTTAACGTTCGTGATACATTTTCAATTTTTGTTATCTTACAAGAGTCTTGTAAGTTACAAGGCAGCAAAATGACCCACAATACAGCAACATACTGCTCATATATTGATGTTTTCTCTGTCTGGGAGTACTGCAGCGGTTGAAAGGGGCTTTGCAGCAATAAACTTACAAAAAAACACAATACGTACTGGTCTTGAACAAGAAGCTTTAAAAGCAATTATGAACATCTACCTAAATGGAAAACCCCTTTCAGATTTCTGTTCAGAAACCTCTGTAAATCATTGGCTTGATTGTGGAACTGGCAAACGTCATATTTGATTCATTTAAAAAACGCAGTACCCTCGGATAACTTGACATTCCAGATAACTTGACCCTTGTCATTTAAATTATTTCATAAAAGAAATACTAGGTTACTATTAGTAACCTAGTATTACTGTATAATGTAATCCTAGTAACGACTAATTCATTGTGCAATTTATATACATGTTTGTAATAAATAGGAGAAAATTATATTTTTATTTATTTAAAAGCGACGGGTTAGTTTCAACGGAGGACGGGTGCATTGTTGGACAAGCCGTCCTCGGGGACGGGTAAAATTTCTGAGTTTTTTCGAGCCCTGTTCTGTATCAAAGCACGAGAAATATTATAATATTTTAGTTTTGACACTGGCGGTACTTATTTTTATAGATCCAAAAGTACAGTTTATTCATTTTTTTGTCTATTTGAGCACTTTTAACGTTGTTTCGCCTCATTCACACAGCATTTTTGGACAAATTACCAGCTTTTGATAGCCTATTTTGAAAGCGTCGCGCAAAAACGATGTTACGTAAAAACTTGAAGGTATGAAGTAATACATATATATTCTTATATTCTACTTCTGCACATTATATATTCTTTGATACATAGAAGTGTACTGTGAGTAAAATAAAAAAGTTTTTTAATCTGGGGGCATTAATGCAGATTTAGATAGGAAGAATGATTTCCGACAGTTTTGTGGAGGCGTAATTAGAGTAATGGAATTTCCTGTTATACAGTTCTCAAAGTAGAAAAAGCGAACTTCCCTGAATAACTTTTGATCTGATAATCAGATCTTCACGCACTAAAACTCAATCTAAACTTTTCAAGGGGGTGACCTCAAATATACTAATTAATTACTGTAGACGATGTTTTAAGTTATGAAATCAGACACAAAAAGGTACGTCAGTTTGTTAATCAAACACACACGTGCATGCATTTGAAATAGGCTTAACGAAACCAAAATGAACAGAAGTTAAATATTTTAAAATTACGTTATACAATTGACAAATTGAAGTAAATCTTTATATGAGAACATAAATAACTCTGTTAAGCAACAAAAACACATACGTGTCACAGTTTAAAAGATCAGTTTATCAAATCAACCCAAAAAGAAGATTGAAGTTAATTGGCAAATAATAAACAGTGATCTTAGGACTTTCTCTTCGGTAGGTATTTGGATCGGAAGCTAAGCCTAATTAAGGTCAATGTCCGCCATCACAGATCAAAAATTTAAAAAATGTATACCTTAATGCTGATAATTAAGTAAGCGTACTCATAGTGTGTAGTTGGAGTTTTCTGTCATCGATTATATCAATTCTAGCACAAATAAAGTCGTAATTCAATTTATCCTTATATTTCAAAATTTACGACCCATTAAAAAACGACAACAACAAAACAACCGGCTTGTTTTCAAGTAAGAATAGGATAAATGCATCTGTAAGCTTGTAAGCTTTATCAACTATTGGAGTTTAGATTTAACTGCACTCCTTAAAGGGCCGATTGAATGTTTGAATTAGTATTAATTTGAAATAACACACATATTTTAGAATTTTTTTAACACCAAATTTGGATAGGTATTACACCACAGTTCTAAAAGTGCAGCATTCATCGCATTTATAAACTTTTAAAATTCTTTTATATTATATATAGCACAAAAACAGTTAAAGAGATTATATATACAGTCAAACCCCGATATAGTGAACTTTCAAGGGACCGAAATTTCGGTTCACTATAACCGGGTGTTCACTATATCCGTACGGCAAGCAATCTCAACTAATTTTTTCGAACTGCTCCCTTTTATTACACTTATTAAAATAAATGACCGATAAAAAGAGATACAAAAATGATTAAATACGTAGCAACGAAAAATGTGTTAACTTTTATTTTTTATTACTCTTTGTCTTGCGCATAAAAAAAATTGAGGGATGGCCTTTATTTAGAGATGGGAAACTGGGATAGAAGAAGCAAACAAGAAAAAATTCTTATGGCTACCTTCCACTCAATCGATGGTTTTAAAAATCGGTTTATATATTTTATGTAGAAATTTCAAAATTACCAAAAAATGAAGAAAAAAATCAGTCGAAGACAGAAAAAAAATCATAATAACCGATTTCCTCTCTTCTTTTGGTTTACTATATCCACAAAAAATAATATTTTGAATGCAGATTTTGAAATACGACTGTATTGTTAATTTAGAGATTATTAGATTAATTTAGAGATTTTACACTTGAGTGAAACTTTCTCAAACCGGTTTGCGTTTAAATGTGATTTTATTTGTGTTCTTTTCCTCAATTTGATCATTCCTTATTTTAGTATTTCATTGTTGTTTTGATAATATCAAATGGTTAAATAGTAGAGTTCTTTAAGATACTATTTGTGCTCCCACGTCCGCTGCCCTCGTTAGCCGGATTAACCGTTGTCCGGGTGATACCACGTGGAGGTGAGGGTCAGCAAAGATGTTGTTTTGTGGGAGCTTTACGAGTGTCTTCCAGCGAAATAGTTACCGGAAAGCTATTCCGCTGGGAATTGAATATCGCATAAATTAATATTAATACACTCGATGGACATCGCCCTGTTTTTTTTTTTTTTTTTTTTTTTTTTTTTTTTTNTTTTTTTTATTTTTTTTTTTTTTTTTTTTAATGGTAAAAGTTGTTTTTGCTAACCAACTTATTTTCAATATCAGTCATTTTTTTACGTCAAAGTTATTTTTAATGCCAACGTTATAGTTATTTTTAATATCCGTCATTTTTCAGTCATGTTGATGTCTGCCATTTTGTTTTTCAAAATCACACCATGGAAATACACATCTTTGATGGAGCTATGCTAGCACTTTCAATCTGATTAGAAGGCCTTTGCTCCTCCCTTTCACCAAAATTACTGGCTTTGGCTACATCAAATTGTTTTTCTCCATCAATATTCACACAACACATTTTGGAATGAGCTATACGAGCACTTCCAATTCTATAAAAAAGCTTTGGCTCCAGCTCATCGCCAAAATCACTACCTATCTCTCCACCAAGGACTTTTTCCTCATCTGCACTCAAACAATACATTTTAGAAGGAGCTATGCGTGCACTTCCAATTCTATAAACACATTTTGGCTCCTCCTCTCCATCAAAATCACTATGTTTGACTCCATCAAAACTATTTTCTCCATCCATATCAAAACAACACAACTCCGAAGGAGCTATGAGTGCACTTCCAATTCTAACACAAAACTCTAATTCTCCTATTTCGCCAAAATCACTCTTTTTGGCACAATCAAAGTTTTTTCCTTCATTCACATCAAAACTGCACAACTCCGAAGGAGCTATGATTGCACTTCCAATTCTAACGCAAAACTCTGGCTCCTCTCCGCCAGCATTACTTTTTCTTGCTCCTTTTTTAGGAACACCATTCAATTTCCTGGTATATTAAAAGAAAAATCAGTTATTATTATTTTAAAACAAATTCTACGTACAATAACAGTTTATTTCTGCTGAAACCACAATAACAATATGTATTTAAATGATTTAGAATTCTATATATTCATTTTCAATATTTAGGGAATGTTTTTAATAAAAAATAATCATATTTACAAATATTTATAACACAATACTGACATATGTATTTTAAAAATCATATCAATATGTCAACATATAAATGAATAATGCATTAATATAAATTTCTTTCATAAATAAAGAAGTTTATACATTTGAATAAATGTTACATGACATGTTAATGCATTTAAATTATTAAAAGAATTTTTTTTTAGGAAAATTTAAAACCGGCGTTTGAAACTCACTTATTGTATGTGCAGCGTTATACAGATTTATGGTTAAAATAAAATATGCAATTTTTTTGTTTTATTTTGTAGTTAATTGAATTGAATGAAGAAAATATATGTTACTTACAATTTTTTACGAATGTATCTGAAAAATCTCGAGAAAAATCTCGCCATATTTAATTAAATTGAATTGCAAAAGAGCAGTTGAATAAAAATCGCCCAACTCACTCAATAGCTTTTTACAAAGTGAATTCTTTTCATTGTTACGTGCCTTATATTTCTTTCATGCTTTGTTTAGTTTCTATAAAATTTGTATTCATTGTTAAGTGTTTGGAACAACAAAGAAAATTTTAATTGTTTAGAATTTTTTGAAACAATCTTCTCTGTTAAAGTTGGATAGAAATTTCAACAATAAATACGCAAACATAATTCTTTTAATGAATATATATATATATGTTTATTTATTTTTCTTTACAAAAAATGCAATCTGTACATTATATTAATTAAATAGAACACATTTAAGAAAATGCATAGAAAATCCTTAAAAAATGCAGTAGTATTCATTATTAGTATTATACAAGTATTACAGCATCCATAGAACAATTTTCATAGATAAAAGTGAAACAAATAATTTTTTTATTGCTTTACATGCAGATTTCGTTCAAAATCAACATTAAATTTTCAAAAACCAGCATTTGGCACAAACTTTTTTAACGTAATATTTCTGAATATTTTTTAAAAATAATCTTGCTTAATGATTGTATTGATCGTTACTAGAAACCTGTTCATTCAATTCCATATTATAAAACATAAGAACATTTTCTGTGGTAACTTGCGTGCAATACCGAAAAAAAATTTAAAATAACGAAAGTACAGACATAACATTCTGTTGATATTCTTACAACATTTTGAACCATTATACAGTGCGATAAGTATACATGCTGCTTTTCAAAATGTTCACGTCAAAGCTTTAATTTTAATAGGAAAAAGTCTCTGGGTATTTAAATAACATGAAAACGCCAAAAAATCATCTATCTATCAATCATTTATATAAAATCATCGATATATAAAATTATCTATATAAAATCATCTATGTGAAGAAGTGACTCAATTTAAACTATGATTCAATCTTGATAGTTCGACAGCCTAACTCTAAATAAGCAAATCAATTAGTGGGGACGATATTTAAATTCATGAATTCAGATACAAAAACGTATACTTTCTCTGAATAAATTTCTTTCCGCTACATATTCGACTTTCTGACCCTTAAAATATGGGCATACATGCAACCTGGGAAATAAGGTCCCAATATTCTGGTAAGAAGTGTGGTCAAAATTATTTTTGCTCAATGTAAGGTATATGATAAAAAAAATAATTATAATCAATTATTTTTCAAGAGGTATTATGTTTAGATTAGCATGTCTTTTGTAACCATGTGCCAATATTTTTTAATTCGCTACATTAATTCAAAAGTATCATTAGTTATCAGAAAATAGAACGAAATTTTCAAAGAGTAAAAATAACACTAAGATGGACCCAAATTTTCGACCAATCTCTGACTTATTTTTTGGGATTCTATGTTCTCAATTGAGGCTATTGTAAGGGTCTAACATTCAAATCTGTATGATAAAAATAATGTTTGCTTAGAAAAGTACGATTTTGTCATCGAATATTCAATATATAAGCTTATCGATTAGTGGTAAGGATATTGTCATCGAAAATATCCTTACCACTTATCTGTAAGCATATTTAATGATAAGTTCTGGAACCATTAAGATTGACTAACAGTGAGTGAAAATCCAATCATTAAGTAACTCATGATATTCAGGTAGTTAAATTTTTTGCCCATTGTTCCATTTATTTAGTGAGCTAGGTATATAATTTTTCATCTTTTTGTTTTAGCCTATAAGTTAGCAAGATTTTCATATTTTTCTTTTCAAAAAGCGTCTATTTAACATTTTAACTTAAAACCACTCATACTATTTTACACATTCTGCTGTATTTTCTATAGCATAATTTTAGTCTAAAAAAACATATCTCAGAAGGTTTTGAACTTTTGTAATTCTAAACTACTTCAATTCAATATTCAAAAATACGAAAACAAACAGAATTGCTTTCATGATCAATGCTGCACCAATTATCATAAATTCTATTACCATTACATAATCTCAAAATTAATCATGATTTGCATTCATAATAGCATGGTGAATTTTTGCGTTTCCCCTAAACGAATTAATACCAACTGGTGAGCTGCACCCCCTGCTCTCTAACGCTCGCGAACCCCTGAAAATTGCTACGCAATCTTATATGGTTTGCTTCGCAAACCAAGCTCGCTTCACTCACTACTAACTTAGGTACATTGCAAATGCACAAAATTCTAAGAATTCAAAACAATCATTCAAATCCATATAACAACTTTTTTTAAAAAAAAATTGCATCTTTTAATAAATACTATGCCTATAAAATAAATTTGAATTCAAATGAATGGCATGTAATTCATTAAACCTATCAGAAATGTGCTATAGTATAAAATCTTAAGATAAAATATCTAAATCTGATATCTCTTTAAAAAGGTTAAAATTTTGGCTATAATTAAGTATATTAAAAATTGAAATAAGTGAAATGAATAACTAATAACAATAATAAAACAAATAAATTCGTGATATAAATCAAAAATCGTCAAATAATTCGTAATATATAAGTTTGTGAAAAAAAGCGCTTTCGGCAAATTAATAAAATAGAGATCTATCGACAAAGACTACTCACTTCTGCCTAGCTTAATAGTATGAGATTGCCGCAGCTGAATTGAACAACCTGATAGGGTGAATTTCGGAAGAGATCACATTTGGTAAGAATGATCTCTCTGGTTATTTCAGTTTCCGTTTTTAAAAGTGCTATATGTTGCGCCACCTCAGCTAGATTTGGCATGTGACATTTTTAGCGGCAATCATTAGTCGATTTTCTAGCGTTGCTATTCGGGAAGTTGTAATGAGGCTTTTTTTGTCGCCATGTAAGAGAAATGTATAGATAAATAGCAAGGCACGGGAGTGAATATTTTGTTCACTATATCCGGTAGTTCACTATAAACCATGTTTACTATACCGGGATTTGACTGTATATTAAATGTTTAGCTTACGGCCTATTCAACTGCTGAACCTGAAAAACAGGTGTATCATGTTAATTGCCCAAAACAAAAAGTTAAATACTGAAAAGTTTGCAACTATGTTTGTTTTTAATCGTATACTAATAAAAGATGTTTGTAAAATTACGGTTACCTGGATTCCAATACATCTCATGCTTAATATATAAAATAATCAGTAATGCTCTCCCATTATTTTGCTCATCATAGCACGTCGACACTATTGACTTTAATGAAGTTATCGAGGGCTTCTATGAAATTATTTAAACAATAAACCATGACTTCTACTAACAATAACACATGATCATCTAGCGGGAATACTTTTAAGACAATCTTTGTTACGTCGAAGTAAATTTGTCAGTAAACCACAATTTCTAAAACTTTCTTTTTTTTACGTAAAAAGTATTTTTTCGTAACATAACTAATTTGTTAATGCTTGAAATTAATCACATAGTTAAGAATGCAATGTAATTCTAGACTCGTTTAGAAATTTGATTATTCAATTCAAGTAATAATTACTGCTTTAGAAGCACACATCATTATTAAAATTATCAACGAGCATTCAAATACCCTTGCTAATTGTCCTAATTCTCAAAATAAATTGTATTTGAGGAAATAGTTAAGCAAATTGGATAATTTAATTTTACTGCATTAATAATTTATCATTGATTTTAATGACTCTTCAGGTTAAACTTTCTAATTAATAACTCATATTATTATAAAAATAAAGCGTAAGTAAGAATAATATCTCATCATAATCTTATTTAGTATGACTTTAGTTTATTTACTCAGTTTAATGCTTATTTTTTCAAATGCAACGCTTAATTTTTTTATTTAAAACTAAAGCGTAAGTTAAAATAATATCTCATTACTATTTTATTTAGTAAGACTTTAGTTTATTTACTAACTTACTTTTTTTTAAACATAATGTTTTAAAATTGTAATGTTTTTACAATTTTCATTTTTACTGATTTTTACAAATTTCATGTCCCTTTGGACAGGCTTGTACTAATGTGTACTTTTATCTCGTGTGCAATTTTTAACTATTTCCTTTTACCCAGCAACTAGCTTTAGCTCTCAATTCGATCCTATTGATACCTTTATTCAAGTGTAGTGTCTAGTAAGTAAAAAAGGGTTCGTGATGTTATATATTACGTTACTAAAAGGGTCTGTTGGCCTGAACGCAACAGCACCAAACACAACCAATATTGTTTTAGTTTATTTTTATGCTAAATTTTTGAACGATATGTTAAATTATAAGGGTCCGTTGACCTTCTTTCTGATGTATTTCAATGTTTTCGAGGCTTGTTGCCATCGTTGTTAGTGTACAATTTTTAACATTTTATTTCTATATACTTGATGTCAAATTAAAAATTGTTGTCCCATTGTATTCGGCGAATGGGCCTATAGGCCTAGACCGCTGTAAAATTTTCCATAACTAAACCCTTATACTTATTATACTTACCCTTATACATATTATGCTTAAACTAAAGCGTAAGTTAAAATAATATCTCATTATAATTTTATTTAGTAAGACTTTAGTTTATTTACTCAATTTAATGTTTATTTTTCAAATGCAATCCTTAATTTTCTTTCTTCATTATAATACTTTTTAAATGAAATCAAACAAGTTTGCAATTGTACCCTCTAGAAGGATGATTGATAATGAATTAGCTACTGTATTGAATGAGTTACTGATTGATTACTGATTTAAGAGTATTTTAGAAATATAAAACAATGAAAACTTTCAAAACACACCATAAAGCTAAATTCCAGAACTTGATCTGCGTCAGATTCAATAACGTTAGTAGTGTCATCATGCAGATCTCTCAAGGATGTGACATCCTTATTATCTGCTGTGTCTTACAAAAAATCTTATTCATCCCCATCCAAAGAATTTGAAGTTTATTTTGATTATTGATTGATCGAAACTGAATCAAGATTTTATTTGAGACAACTTTGTATACTTTTTTTTGTTTTTGTTTTTTAACTTTAAAAATTTCTATATTTGTTTTTATTCAGTGGTCGACTTATACACCTGACATGCCAGAAATTTGCTACCAAGTATTTCAGAAACAAGAGGCCGACTTATACCCCGGAATGTACGCTAAGTATTTTGCCTACTGATTTTAAAACTATTTCTTTCACATCCAAAGCCATAAGTAATTTCAAAAGCGCAGCAGAAATATTCCCTGATTTATTGTAATTTGAACCCAATCCAGAAGACAGGGTAACTCCTGGATTAAGTATTGGGAGAAATTTGTTTTCGTGGAAGACTTTTCGATGGAACTAACCCGAACTTGCGCTACATGGTGAGGAAGACCACGGGAACCTCCCACGGCTAGCCTGACGGCAAAGGGACTCTAACCCATGATCCGTCTATCACTGAAGATATTTCACGGGAGCACTGTGGGTGGTATAAGCCGGCTGTGAATTTCGTATCCCAGACATCGAAACCGGTTCGAACCCGGATCACCTCATTGGAAAGCGAACCCTCCATCCCCTGAGTCATCGCGGCTCGCTCCTACATTGTAGACATTTCCACCAAGATTCAACCTAAAATTAAAAATTTGTGTTTTTTGAGGCAATTCATAACTTTTACAAATACGTACTAACTTGGCCGAAGACATTTATTATTAGTGTTTAAATTTAAATATACTCTAAAAAGTGCACATGAACACTCGATTCGGTGTTAATGAAGTATTGGTTAACACAATTTCTAGTTCTTCCCCACCAAATTTGCGTTGAAAACATATATTTTCAATAAATTAGAAGTATATACAGTCTCTGGCCAAATTATTAGACGCACTATAAGATTCTATATAAATTCTCAATTACCTATCAGGTGATACGACAGCATTACTGTTTTTAATTGGCTGAAACCGGTTAACGCTTGTTTATGCTCGCGTATCAATTCGTTAACTTTGTAATGTAATACGTTAAAAATAAATACAAATAAGAAGTATATGAAAAATCTTCTGAATAAAAACCCATTACATGCATGTTTAAATATAAAAGTATTGAATATAAACTGGTGCAAAACATGTAATTATTAAAACACTTCAGTGAGTCTAATAATTTGGTCAAATTATTACAATATGCTAATATAATGCCTGAAATAATTAATATTCTATATTTATATAATATATCGTCTAATTTATCCACTCGTCTAATTTATATTATATATCCTCTAATTTAACCAATTGATACACGAACGTAAACAAGTACAAACCGGTTTCAGTCGCGTAAAAACAACCGTATAGTATTACCTGATAATTAAGATTTTACATAGAACCTTATAGTTTGTCTAATAATTTGCTCAGGGGCTGTAGTTTATAACAAATATATTATAAAGTCCGTTATAATACTTTAGTTCCTGATTTGTTGTAACTCAAACTTTTACGATTATTTTTCTCACCGTTTAAGACGAAATGTGCAACGGGTCAACTGTTTTCGAAAGATATAGCCTGATAACATTTATTGCTAACCAAGCAAATGATCTCTTTTTGTTGGGTGATAAAAACGCTGCATTGGGCAATTCAACACATTTGCTATATTGAAAAAGAAAAGTACGAAGCTGAGAACATGGGTAGTGCTGAGAACATAAAATACTGACAAGAAAAAACTCCTTTTTTTGTTCTGACATATTTCATCGTAAATCTAGTAATCTGTACATTATGTGATAGAAGAGTTTAATTTAAAAAAACGTCAGCTGCGTTTTACGTAAACAGTTATAAGTGCTTGAGATTTTATCATCATCTTTCAAGACATTTATAACTTATGGTCTAATACACGAAAGCTGACACTTGACCATACACAGATAAAAGAGCAAAAAGTAATGTTTCGAAAATATTATATTTTTATTAGTAGATGATATATTCCTAATTGATAAAATATATTGCTAAACGGCGAAACAAATCTGCTAATATAATCGTACTGTGTAGTAATGATATTTCTTGAAAAAAAAACTTAATTCTGGTTAAAAACAATAAAATATATGGTATTTAAATAATTCATTTGGTATTTTTTCCTTTCATATACTGAAGGTTTGCAGGAAGTTCTGGTTTTCAAAATTAGGACCCTTTTTACCACACATTTAGTGAAAAGTACAAAATTATAAGATTATTGATTAAGATTATTATGTAGATTCATAAGATTTTACTGCATTTACCACGAATTATTATTTATTTACTTTAATAGAAGTATATAAACTACCATAACAAAACTTTGAACGAAATTTGAAACCTGTTAAAGAAGTGCTGTTAGTATATGAAGTTTCAGTTAGCATTTTGTAATAAAAATTACCTTTCAATTAGTAGAACTACCATGTTATGCTAACAATGTTATGTTAACCATTGTTGATTATTACTTGTTAACCATGTTATAATCTACCATGTTATACTAACCATGTTATGTTAACCATGATTGATTATTACATGTTAATCATGTTATAATCAACCATGTTATACTGAACTTAACCCCTTCTCTGTCGCATTTTATTTTCAAACTACCGACCCAAAAAACGCAGTTTTTTGTACACGCAATACATGTTCTATCCTAAATTCGGAAATGCAAAATATTTTTGTCAGCAAGCAGCTTTTTGCTTGACCTATTTATGGTGAAATATATATGATGTCCCGTCCACTGATCTCCAGTTTCCCTACAATGCACCCAAGTTTTATCTTTAAAGAACACACTTTGATAATATATTTATATTATTATTTGCTTTGAAGTGTTGAAGATAAATATGTGCATAAAATCATTATTATAATCAGATAAAAAATATTATGTAAAATAATTTTCCAATATCGTTAAAACAGCCTTACGATCATGATCCTCGGACTCACTCTCTGAATACATCAAAACTATATTGACATATAACGGTAACACTAATAAAAGCGAAATGACAGGAAATGCAGAATAATTTTGATTTCAATTCAAGGTGAGAAATCTCGCTTCGGAAATTTTGAAGAAACTAGGACTAGTGGCGCCATCTTGTTGCAATATTCAGAAGAATTCAGTGTCAATGATGCAATTTTTCTCTTCGTTGCATGGTATGCAACGCCTACCATACGGCCATAAAAATGCCGAACGTATGAAATGCGACGTCGACAAAAAAGGGGTTAATAACTGTAAAAAATCTATTTCATGCATTAATATTTTATTTTTATTAAATGTCATGAAATCAGCTGGAAACTAGAAAAAAAAGTCTGATTGAAAACTTTTGAAAATTACTTTGCTGAAAAAAGCTCAAAAAGTCCGTAAAACAAAGCATCCCAATACATAATGCCGAGAAAGTATTAATTTCTTAAATATTTCTTCTTCTAAGGGAAAAATACTATTACAATTACCTTAACAAAAACGTTCGTCGAATGTAACAAAAATGTCTTTCAATTCCTTCTGTTCACGTTAGCTTATAATAAACTGAGGTCTAGCTCTATATGAATGTTGATACTCATTTAAAAATAAAAATCTAGAAATATCACGAAGAAACCTTTGATCTTACGCATTTCATACACTATTATAGTTTGATTTATAGATTCATACACATTTTATTAAATTTATGCATGGAGAAAAAAATATACACATTTTTAGTTAGTTAGGGTAATGACATTTTTAGTTTTAAAAAAATATACGGTACTTAAACCATTCGTTTCGTAATGGCAACTACTGACCGGAAACTCTTTTTTTCCAAATTACAGTTCTTATTACCACACATTTAGTAAGAAATACAAAACTGAAAAGTAAATTTTACCGAATAAATGGTTTTTATGCCATGCTTTAAGGTATGGCGTACTAAATAAAGTAATCTCAGTAGGCATGCTCTAAAGTGTCACCAAATTTTACTATATTTACCTAATTTTATCAAACATTTTAAACCTACATTTTGTCGTTAATTTTAGAAAAATCATTACCAAAACACTTCGGAAAAAATACCGAGAAGTTTGGTGTTCCCAGAGAGCTAGAAACGGTACGTTTTACCATATTCTGGAAGTTTTGGTCATACATTTTTCCTCAGTATACAGCTAATGATTTGAACTGAGCATATTTGACTTATATTTATTTTAATACTACTTTGAAATAGCATTTGGAACAAATTAATCAATGAATTTTTTTGTACTGATTTTCAGACTTTATTGCTTGAAGATACAAACTTTTTGAGACTTTTATTCTATTATGAGGTTTACGATTAATTGGATGAACGGACTGCAACCTGTTATTTTACCGTACTTTTAGAATGAAAATTCTAACAGAGTTTAATAAGGCTCAAAAATTATTAAAATAAGTCCAACATAATATAAAACTACAAAATAATTTTCTAAATGTTTGGATTATAATTACGAATTCAATTTTTATTTATGTTACTTTATCCACCCTTACAGTATTTTCTAAAACATAGATTATCATGGGATTAAAAAATACTTAAACTTTTCTTTAACAGAAGACATTTTCAGTTAAAGTGAACTATTTTCAGTTTGTTTGTACTACACTTTAGCTACTAATGTCCATGAAAATAATACATCAAACCAAAATTGACTTTGCCAAAAATAATTCCATCTTTTAAGTTGTATTTTTATTGTTAGTATCTCATGCACAAAAACTTATCTTTCTTAAAAAGAGAAAAAAGATATTGCTATAAAAAAAATAAATGTTTCATTCATGGAAAGTCAATAAAATTGTTATTGATTTCCGTTAAAGCTATTTACAAAAAGAATCATCATGAGTTAATTTTGTACAACAAACCATCATTGATCCATTTTAAATACAATTATATATATATATATATATATATACTTAATAACAAAAAAATCGACGCACCACGAGGCAATCATCCGAGTGCTTTAAAATTTCGTATGCATGAATGTTTTGAACAGATATGGCTGGAACGATGCCGACTGGGGACGTATAGTCTTTAGCGACGAATCCCGCTTCCAANATATATATATATATATACTGATTACCGTACTTTATGGTAATGACATTACTGGCAAAAACTAAACCTTAATTCTGGTAAGAATTATGGTTTCGTTCCTCTCTCAAGTACGATCATGTTTTTGTTCATTCTGAAACATGTTATTGCCCAAGAATTAATTATAGTATCGTTACATCAAGTATAGTATAAAAAAGTTGCATATGAATAATTAATAAAGAGAGGTAATCCAACTAAAGTCAGAAATTGGCACGACGAGATATTTTTAATATTTATAGAATAATTTTTGTAGAATCTATTTCCTCTAAGGTTAACTATACTCTGTAAAAAAATGTCTTCGCCTTAATTCTTTTTTAATTTAATTAAATTAAAAAAGAATTAAGTAAGTGTTCCACTACTTCAAGAATGTTCAATTACACTACTTGGTGTCAGCAGCACTAAATTCTTTAATTAAAGACAATGGCCTAATCTTAATTAAAGCAATGGTCTAATTTCTTTAATTAAAGACCTAAACAGCATAAAAACAAATTCAAACAAGGCTTATCAGAAAGGAAGCTGATAGAAACCATACGTATTAATACATTTAATACATTTTACAGAGATCTGAAAAATCACGTACATTTATCCTTACTACACAATTAAAAACATACATACATATTTTAACGACGAACAACAAATCATTCAATCAAATCACAACTAATCACTAACAGCAACGTCTCGCCGATTAATTCTCGATTACAAACGCTAATTTCTGGAGGGGGGGAAAGGCCTGAACACATCGGTGTTCCGGAAGACGAAATAATTCTCGTTTTCCAAGAATCATTAAGAATTTGGTGCAGGCTAATTCTATCAAAAGTGTTTTGATTTGAGCTCTTTTTTCCTTTTTTAAAAAAGCACTACGTTTCTTAGAAAACACTCAAGTAGTTATATCTTACTAATACATGTATCCTGCAATCATCACTTTTAGAATCCTTGTCAAAAATAAAGTATCAAAATACGCCCATAATGGATTGTAAACTATTATTTAGGTGAAGAAAAAACAAAGAATATATCCAAATCTGTTGTATAGCTAATAAGGAAAGTAAAAGAAGAACACCAAAATCAGTTTGATTGCATGATTAAATTCAGAAGCGTTTCTATTAATCACCTCTAAACCTCTGTTTGCTCAGACAATCAATCTGGTTTTAATGAGTGATCAGTCCCACCTTCCTTAGGTGATTCGTTCGCCTACTTCAGCTTTTTTATTTTTACTCTCACTCACATTTGAATTTAAAACCCTTATTCTGTTTATTTCCAGATTTTATTTTTTGCAAGATATCTACATATTTATAATATAAATGCCATAACTGGATATTCTGTATTTTCATGGACTACATTTAATTTGCAGAGTATTATGGATCAAAGTGCAATAATAAATTCTAACTGCCATGTCACAGGCATAAGCATCTCTAACAATATATATTTTTAGAGAAATTCTTTCAAGATGTCAGTTGTAAAGTATTGAGGCATTACATTATATTTTCACTTTAATGCGACATCTTAAAATCCTCTAAACATAATACCTACATAATCCCAAGCATCTTTTCTAACAATATTTTAAAATATGATAAAGTAAAAACTAGAATTCTTATTGTATGTTTGTGGAAACTCTTTGAAAAAAGAAAAAAAATGGATTTGAAAAACTTACTAAAGCCCATTTTTGTTTTCAAATTCCCTAAACCACTTATATTGAATTTATTTATAAAATATCACATACATTTTTTCTTGTTATGCGTAATCATTTTTGCATAACTTTGTGAAGATTTTTGCAAATCAGATTTATATGATACACTCAGATACAATTTTGTCGTGGAATATATTTTACGGTTTATGCTAAAAAGCTACTTTTTTGTTTCAGAAACAAAATGTTCATCTAAAGTACATTTTATGCAGACTTCTTTTTTTTATTTTTAGTATTATGATAAAATAAATATGGTATAAAGTAGAGAAACATATTAAGTGCTTCAATACACTATAAAAACATGATTGAAAAATATCACTCACAGATAAAATGCTTGTAATTTTAATTAACTAATGCAATCACAAAAAGAAACTATTAAAAATCACTTATTTTCCACAATTAATCATTTTAGAATTAGCAATGATTTACTATAAGGATGATAGGGGCAAATATTACCAACAATATCGGAACATATATCAGATAACAATAAATCAACAGTTAAAGACCATCAAATTACGGTTAAGGACCATTAAATAACGAATTATCTTGCTTGCATTATATTTCTACTAACTTCATTCATAACTCATAAAATTAATTTTCAAACTTTATTTATAAATATTTTTTCAAAAAGTAATAATCCTATAAAATCTAAATATTTAACAATTATATAGTCAAAATGAAATTTTTCAAAATGCCATTTTTGCACATAATTATGAATTTCAAGCCGTTCCCCTTAAATAAATTTTTATTTCATTTTATTGAAAACTTAATATTAAATATCATATACAAATAACTATTATTAATATTTTGTTACTCTAGTGCACGGTAAGTATCTAGTAATTTATCAGAATTTTATTTACTTATTTCAAATTTCAAAAATAGTATCAACCCTACATGTTGTGTTTTATCGCTTTTTGGTATTTTTGATTAAAAAGTACTATGATTTGGTAGTTTTTTTATTATTATTTGTCCTCATAGTAAAAAATGGAGAAGAATCTTTATTTTTTTTAAATATATCAACACTGGAAAAAATTCTGTATCAAGTTCGGGAAAATTTTATACCAGTTATTATGCGGTAATAATTTATTAACTAGACTGACTCATTGATTTTACAATTACGGTATATAGGAATTTTTGTTCCGTGAAATCATACTCCAAAAATAGATTTTACAGTAATCCGGCTTAAAATACTTTACAGTGTAATTTTTCTAAAACTTTTGTAATTATACGAAAAAACAGACTCATAATAGAAAAATTTGATAGAACATTGCAAAAACAAATTTACAAATGTTTTAAATTTCTTTAAATTATCTTTTAAAATAGTTATTAACAATATAAAACTCTGATAAAAATTTAAAATCAATCAATTTATTATTTCTGATGTCACTTGTCACCTTAAAATACCAACTAATCGAATTTAATAAAAAATTTTACATTTTATTAGCCCTTAAAAAATTTCAAATTTTAAATATTTAAAACTTGTAACAAAATATGTAGTTAGAAAAAGATTATGACAGCTTTAGCTTTAAAAACATGCCAATATATATCTCGAATGTATTGTTAATCATTCCTTGAAAACAAACGAAAAAAATATTTCTAAGAAAAACAGGCTTTATTTTTACTTTATTTAAAACATATTCTGCACAAATAGCCATTTTTCTGCCTTTTTTATTCAATGAAATATTTTCGTTCCAGTCAAATAAAACTTTTATTTCAAATACAGTTATTTTTCTTTTTTATTTAAATAAACAAATGCGATTCTACTATCAATAAAATTCATTAAGTATGAATCAATAAGAAATGCATGAATAATATTCTTTCATAAACATCAGAAATCTTAAAAATAAAACATTACAAAATGAATTAATTTAGTTAATTCTTAAAATAACATGTCGCAGACTTAAAAATCAATCTAAGCAATGCATAATTGATTTCAAAGAACTAAAAATTTCACATTTCAATTAAGCTTTTGACTGTTCTAAACAATAAAAAATTTACCGTCAAAAGATATGAATTCCTAATTTTAAAAATAATTTTTTCAAAGCTCTATTTACAATATATAAAAATATAACATGAAGCACACAAAAGCATTTGTCCTAAGTCTCAGAACTATTTTAATAAATTTACGAACAAATTGCTTTCGAGTATAAAAATGAATGCCAATTTTTTCGCAAAACAAGACTATCGCAAAATAAATAGCAAAAATAAGTGATAAATAATTAAATGTTTTGCATCCATTTTATTAATGCATTTTTTTATTCAGAACAGAGAAATTTATTTAGATTTAGCTTGTGAAAAATAATGAAAAATTTGAACAGCGAAATTTATTTTCCTTTTAACTCATTTGAAACAAAAATTGCTATTTTTTAGCTCTTGCCGATGCTTGGAAACATATTTTAATCTTGATAATGGTGTTTGTGTAGTTGATATGAAAATTCTCATTTTTCATTAGCTCTTTTTTATGTACAAAAGTCCTATTTGATGCTTTTCGAGTTTTTAATTTATCACCGAAGCATTGAAACGTCTTTATTCTGCTCTGTTTCTATCATTTAATTTCTGAAATTTATAAAAAGCCTTTAAGAATATGTTTAGTTGAAAATTTTAATAAAACTAGTTCTTTAGGAAAGCGTGTTTTGAAGGTTAAAATTTGAACTGTGCTATTTCATAAAAATGTCCGTTTTCCTTGTACATAATCACGCTTCTTGTCCTTTTATAACCCATCGTATCGGAGACATGGTGGCTCAGGGGATAGAGCACTTACCTCCCAATGACCCTTGACCCTGAGGTGATCCTTGTTCAAATCCCAACGATGGCTGGTCGATACGAATTTCGAGCCTGGTTTGCACTGACCACAGTATTGACGTAAAACATCCTCAGTAATAGACGAATCATGGGTTAGAATCCCCTTGCCGTCAGGATAACCGACTCGCGCCATCCCGGAAGGCCCCAAAGATTCATTAAAATTCCAAAGAAATTACAAAAGGTTACAGAAGTAATAAACAATAAAATATATAAGTACATTACTACAAAAATGTGCTGTGCAAAATCATTCAATCGTTTTTACAATCAGGGCAGAGGCCCAACAGTATAAATCTGAAAAGGCCAAAACATAGGCCTAACAGTATGGTTACTGTATCCAAAATATAGTAGAGAGTAATCTACAAGATATAAAGACATTGAAATGCAAAGCAGGCAGGCAGGCACAGTAAACTTTAAAGGGTATTTTGTGTACATAAACAGGCAATACACTCGATAGAAAAGTACACAAGATGTTGTAAAAAATTTAATCCAAAAATCAAAGTAGAAAACGAATAAAAACAATTATGCAGAAATTTACAAAGTTAACAATCTGTACAAGTAAAGAAGCCGAAAAGCATATAAATCACAAACTCAAAAAAATTATCGTAAAATTTAAAACACGAGAGTTGTGCAACCTCTCAACAAATATCCAACAAGATGTAGTATGTAACTATATATGGGGTGAAATTATTGAAAACGAAAATGTTATAGCAATAAACAAACAATAATATACAGAAGCATGTTGATAGTCAGAATGTTTTACTATAAATCTCTCTAAAAATCACAAATAGAAAACTAATAAAAACAATAGATAAATGAGGAGGTATGCCGAAATTTACAAATATCGCAATCTGAACAAGTTATGAAGTTAAAAATCATATATCATAAACTGAAAAGAATGATTCATCATAAAGTTTCGATACACAAATGCTGCACAACTCCTCAACAAATGACCAACATGTAATAGTATGTAAATGTATAATGGAGGACCAAAATATTACCATGTAGCACGTTCAATCGTTCAGTTATTAAAGAATGTACTTTTAGAAGGTATTACTATAATCCAACATCAAAACAATCCATATAGGATAAACACCAACTAGCAATACAAGTTCGCTGAGAAAATACACAGTCACATCAATAAAGATAAGAAAATTTTAAAAGTAGAAATTTCGCTATCCACATAATAGGGAAGCATTCAAAATATAATCACAAAACTCATCCAAAGCATCAAAACTCAAAACAAATTAAAATCAGAAATGAGTAGAGGAACAATTTCAATTTTAGATATCACAACTTATATGATGCCATGATACCATGTCAACCATATTACAATAGGTATATTACAACAATACAGACTCTCCGTCAACACGTCTGCAACCATACATAGGATGAATGTTTATGAGTTATTACAAAAGTACATTGAAAAGAAATTTTCATAAAATTTTAAAGCACCGTACAGAGTTGAATAAATTACACCCAGTTAGTCTAGGTATTACTTTTCAAGTAAACAGAATGAACAGAGTTATCAAATCGAAGTGAACAAGAAACGATCAAAGGTATGAATGTCATAATACCATATCAACCATATGCCAACAGATTCATATTACAAAAAAACAGGTAATCAACAAAAGGTATTGGCATCAATACATGCAACACAGTATTACGATATTAATTCAAAAAATACAATGAAGAGAAATTTCCATGTGTGAATCCAGATCACAGTACAAAGTTGAGTAAAATACTGCCCTGTAGTCAAAATATTACATTTCAAGTGCACAAAATAACTAGGTAGTCAATTTAGCAAAATAGTATTCCGATACCACATCACATTTATGTTATATACAAGCCGAAAATTCACAATGCACATTTGATTTACATAAATAACCACGGTTTCCCTGAATTAAACGGCAATTGAAAAAGAACCATATACAATACACACTGTCGTAACGACAAAGTACAAAGGTGTTAAAAATCATCGTACAGTGAATTAAAACACAGAAATGTACTAATGAACACATACAGCACTGTACAATAGAAATGGTATACTAAATCATTATACAGAAAAATGGAATATGTAGCAATTTTGAAAATCAGAAATATACAATTTAATACAGCAATAAGAAATACAAGAACAGCAGGCATAAAACAAGATATCTGGAAATATACATATAATACAAAACAACACCAAAAGCAGTATCATCAAACACCATATCAAAATCTGAACAAAAGCACAAAATTCCAAAAATAACAAAAATAACCCACAATAAGCACAAATACAAAGCATCATTAAAACATTTACCTAATAACAACAAGTAAAATCCATCAAAAGTGTCAGATTTGAAATAACAAATAAAGCAGAATACATAAGAACAACAGTAGAGCAAATCACGATTAACCAAACAGTCATGATAAATCATGAAGAATCGATAAAATTGAGACAACTAATAATTAATTAAGAAATAGGAGTGTTTTCACAAAAATGTTGTTTCATGATCTCGATAATACCCATGTTAATTTTTGGTTGATTCCAAACCAACATAATCGAATTTGGGGATAGATTTATTGGAAAATATTTGTTCCTAAGTGGTTGGAAGACAGGACAGTGAAGGAGAATATGCTCAAGAGTTTCGGTTATATTACAGTGTTTACATTCTGCAGATTTAAAGTGAAATTTATGTTGATACACTCCCTGAGTAACATGGTTTGTTAAAAACTGATTCAAAAAGAAATCGGGATATAATTTATTGCTATTAACAATTGGTATGAGATTGTAAGTATGTCTTCCTTTACTGTTCTGACTATCCCATCTATTCAGTCAAATATATTAATACTCTGTCTCAATAATGTTAGCCTAACCGAGGATTTAGATGGTAAGTCGGTCAAATCAATCATGCTCCTTCGACATGTCAACTTTGCGAGTCAGCCTCCTCGTAGCCCATATGGCCCACATGGGCCCTTATCCAATGTCGTTCAATATTAATTAGAAAGTTATCTTTAATCATTTTACCCAGGTACTCCCTATCTTCAAATCTGTTTAAGGTTTTTATACCAGAAAGAGAGTCTGAGTAGACATGAACGCATTCCTGAATATGATTTTCCCCAACCCAAAGAACTGCCTGGTAAATTGCCCATAGTTCGGCCCTATAGACTGTAGAATGATCCGTCAATCTGTAAAGAGAGCTATCAATTAAATTACCGTTTTTAAAAACAACGAAGGCACATCCAACTCTAGCTTTATCATTTATCGCTTGTCGTGACCCATCAGTCACAAACCATAAAATAAATTTATGCCCGTAAAGCTATCGTGACTATCATAGAGATCTGCCAGCAAATTTCTTCTCGTAAAATATGTGGCCGCTAACCGTAAATAAACATTATGGTTTTAAAAATTATTTTCAGGTCGGGCCTTGACAGTTTCCATAACCTAGGTGATTTGTTTGTTGAATCAAATGTGAAATGAGGTGCATTAGTGTAGTGCTAAATCTCTCGAAGAATTATAAAATTGCGTCATCGCCAATATAGAGAAATGAGCCGTGATGGCTCAGGGAATAGAGCTTTCGCCCTACAATGTGATGAACCGGGTTCGAATCCCAGAGATGGCTGATCGAGACGCATTCCGCATCCGGCTTGCACCGACCATAGTGCTGACGTAAAATATCCTTAGTGGTAGACGGATCATGGGTTAGAGTCCCCTTGCCTTCAGGGTAACCATGGGATATTTTCGTGGTTTTCCTCTCCATGCAACGGCATCTCGATGTAAGTTTCATCAAAAAGCCCTCCCCGAAGGCAAATTTCTCCCAATATTTGATCCAGGTGTTTTCTTGTCTTCTGGATTGGGTTCAAATTAACAAGGCTACTGAGTTGAACATTCGTGGCCGTAAACCCAAAATTGGGTCAGCTGTTCAATGACGGTTGTACACATTAGTAAATGTAAATATAAATAAAGGTATTATTTGGCACCAGCGTTTTAAGAAAGATGTTATTCGGATCTAGGCTCGCAACCGAGACGTTTGTATCAGTTACACCATAGAAATTAGTAACTGCTAATAAATTAATTTACTAATTGAATTTTTAAATAATTAAGTAGATGAAACAATGCGTAAAAAAAGACTTATTTTGAAATTGGCGAATCAATATATCAGCGGATCTCCCTTTAAATATAAATACATTATAAAAGTTTATTAAGCTATTATTTGCGGAGCAGCAGTTGACGACCACATTTTGTTTTTTTGTTCTTTTTAAATGCTCTAAGCAGAACGAACTGAAAAGTTTTTTTAATTAACTTCAGGAAAAAACTAATTGAAAATAATGTTCCAACTGGTACTAAGTAATGCCATTATGTAAATTTTTATAAAGCCTTTTCAAATAAAGATTTTAAGACAAAAAAAGAAAGATCTTATCAAAACTTTCCTCAAAAATTGCATCTTTGAAAGAATCTTAAGCGAAAAATAATACAAACGCTGAAATCTATTAAAAATGGATTTTCTTTTGAATCTTTGTCAGCAACAGTAAATGACTTTTGGAGCGGAAAACTTTTTAAACTAGAATGTTTTATTTGGATATTTCCATTTTTTCTGAAGATTCAAAAAGTATTTCCGAAACTTTCATTTTACTTGGTTATCGTTTTTAAAAGCTTTTATCTGTGAAAAGTTTAAATACATAAGCAGTGAAATTGGCCATATTTCACCTTAAGTTTTGAGTACCATTCAACTTTTTAATAAGAATTCTAATTCAATAATCCAGTATAACTTAAGTTCAAATTTGGGGACCATATTTTCATTAACATGTTAAAGTAGATCAAAACCATTGATATATTCATTTCATAATATTTTTTCATAACTAGAAAAAACCTATAAATGACCATTTAAAAAAGTATTTATAATGTGCGTTTCGATTCATTAAATATTTGCCCAGTCACTTTGTCTGAAATGTTAGCTAAAAAGAATTCATAAATGTAAAAAATTGCGGATGATTCAATTTATCCTTTTAAGCTCATTGAACGATCTATCTCTTTGATAAATATCTCACACAAATAAAAATTTTATTTGTATGAGAATAATCCAGTTACATAAGAAATCAAATGGGTGACTAGGGAAAAAAAACAAAATACTTCAACAATATATCAGGGATGTTATTATTTACTTCTTCATAAATTCAAATGTATTTAATGATTGTTAACAGTAAAGTTTTTTGAAACTTTTACAGAACCAAAAATACACTATAAAGTGAGCAAAATTGTTTTATTATCAGCAGTTAATAAAGAACTCTATAGTTACTTTTAATTTAATTTAATGATTGAATTTAGTCATTAGATGAAAGTGCATTAATGATAAATGAAATGCACTATGATTGCACTTAATTATTAATTAGTATGGTTCAGAAAACCATTAAAATCATATCTTTGTACTGTAAAATCTGACCATTAGATGAAATGTTATTACGATGCTATCTTTTTTTTTAATTTTGCGTACAGTGAATAAAGTATTAGCATCTTATGAAATAGGAAGAAATTGAGACTGTATAATATCCTATAATTTCTCAAAACGTAATAATTTATCATTTATACTGTTCTTAATCTTTGATAATGAAATTCATTACCTTCAAAATATATTAAGTTTGAAAAGTAAATATGTTTCGAGTGCTCAAAATTAGTGACTGCTCCTCTAGACATCAGTGAAAAAAATAAATAAAACTGTTTTGAAAGAGAAAACACACAGTTGTATAGAAAAAAAAGAAACTAAAATAAAGGTGTAAAACAAAGCTATAAGAAACCGAGGTAGCTCAGAGAACAAATCAAACCAGGAGCTCTATTGTACTTTTTAAAACCTAATTTCTTAAGATAATAGAATTTTTACATTGGCACGTAAATCTTTTTCCTTTTCTTTCTATATATATTTCTTTCAAATGCTCTCTTTTTCTAGACTTCTTATTTAACATGCTTCATGAATATCCGTTCAGTAGCAGGGCAACATATAATGTTCGTCTTCGATAGATCTAAAAATTTAAGTGAATGCAAAATTATTTGTTTACAAACTTACATCACTGCATAATTAGTGGCAAATTAACCTCAATTTTCATGCAATATCGAAAAATTAAAAGATAAATTAAAGATTACTTCTCAAAATAAAAAATAATTAATTTCTGGACAATTCTTTTGCAAGTTTCAGACTAATTATTGCCGTGCAATTCAATCAATTGTTTTTAATTGCTATTACCTTCGTAACGAAAAGAATGAAATACCTATGAAATTCAAGCTATTAAATGGCCTCACTGAGATACAACTTCTGCCATAAATCACCATTTCAATTAATTAAAAGGAAAGTAGGCTTAAACTAGAATGCTAGACAAAAATAACTAGAATACAAGGCAAAACTAGAATAACATACAAGATGTATATATCTTAACCAAGTTACTTTAGAAATAGCTATGAGTAATTTTTTTTAAACGCGACTTAGTAATTCAAAAATTTGCTTATGAAACTTTAAAAGTAATAACAATACATTTTTTATAAGCTTAACATAGATTTGTGACCCATTTATTTGAAAAACCTTTAGTTATAAATTATGGAGTAATATATTTAACCTAAATTTACGTCAAGCAAATGGAATCAAAAACAGTTTTTTGCTTAAGTTAAATTTCATTTAAGAAATATTTATGTATTTTTACAGCTTATGATAAGCTAGAAAAAGGCGGAAATTAGTTTTTTCAACATGCAAGAAAACGTCACATTTTCCCACTATTTAAAGATTAATCTTAGTATAAAACTGATTAACATTTAAAGTGTTTTCTTTTCAAATAATTTCCTGTCCCCTTTGACAGAAATATTTGTTTGTTATATAGCTTGAATAATTTATATTAAATACACAAAAATGTAATTGACTACTTATTACAAACGGAAGAAAAATAAACAGTGTAAAAAACACACATTCATAAACTGTTTATTGAAGCTTTGTTTATTCGAACTATCAAAAAAATACCTTTTAAATTAAATTCGTTAAGAAAGTTCTTTACTTCAGATTTCACGAATAGTTATTTATTATATTACTTTAATGATTTTCGAAAAAATTCGCAAACATATATTCAGAAAACATTTGAGTTTTTTCAAACAATTGCTCATTTACAATTAAATTGAAAAACGAATTAGTTCTAGTACTTGAAAAAGTAACAATAATTTTTTAAGTAATTAAAAACATTATTTAAATGGCACTTTAGGGAACCATTGAAAGAATTGTGAAAAACAATTGCATATTTTAATAATTTAAATTTCCGTAAATATGATGTAGTTTTGAAAAATTCAATTAGAACTCATTAAATGAAAAAAAAACTTTGCAAACTTTTCTTAACAATTAAAAATGAAAACAAAAATTTTATTGCAGTGTTTTTATTTTCTGCTTTTCCTTCCTAAAATGATAAAAGGATTTTGTGTATTTTAACATTTTTATTCAAATCGGAAAGGAAATATTATTTCTAATGATGAGAATTTTTTAATTATTGTTTTACTTAAAATGATTATATTCATTTTTCATACTGCTAATCATTCGACAACTATTTTTCTAGAAAACTCTTTAACTATTTGATTTTTTTAATTAACCTACATTTCATACAAGATCCTTTTCAAATATTAGGTAAACCTAGTTTATATTGGCTACAAACCTTTTCTCTTCCTTTGTCAACAAAACTGAAAAAATGTCAAACGCAAATCAATATTTTTTCTAGATATTTTCAATAATTTAGGAGCCGGCTATAATAAATAAATATTGTATTATCAAACATATTGCGTATTATTAAGCACATTGCGTATTATATTTATACAAATTAGAATTAAGAGTTTGCTTCGTCACTTAGACATATTATCTGAATTAAAACAGTGCGTAAAACAATCACAATATAATGCATTTAATTAATAGTATGACATGTAAAGTCATACTATTAATGAAATACATATTTTCTCACGAAATTACATGTTTTGCTAAATAAATTTAGCAAACATATTGAAGGATAGTTAAGAGCTGATATATTTTCCAAAATTAAGCGAAAAAAATGTAGCTGCATTTCCTTCTGTTCGCAAATGGCATGCAACGCATAAAATTCAAATATGTTAGAAATATAATAGCAAAAATGGGGGATGTCATCTCATCATGTTCCTGGAAATCGGATGATAACTTTCAAGATCTCATCATAATGGCACAATTTAAAACTTCTGGTATACTTTATTTTAAAAAATTGCTTTCAAAATGAAGGTTTAATGAATCGTCCCAATGAAGATCAGAAAAGCGCGTGATTTTCTTTTATTATGTATATAAAAAAGGAAGAAAGTAATTTACTATTTAGCATGATTGAATAGCTTAAAAAATATACAGATTGGATAATACAGTCGACTTGTTTTAAGCGCTTAAAAATAGGCGCCCATTTTCAAAACTTGCCAGAAGTGAATGAGAAAAAACAAAAGAGTTTAAAAAGTGATTTTAAGTGACGTGAAATTTTTAAATCACTTTACGTCTAGCAAGTCTTCAAAATGGGCGCCTATTTTTAAGTGTTTGAAACTTATAGACTGTTTTATCAAATCAGTATATTTTTGAAGCGAATGAAGTTTCTAATCAAGTAATATTGACATTATCAAGTAATTTTGGCTAAATGTGCATTATTACAACCATAAATTGAATAATTTACGGTTGCAATAATGTACAATTTGTTGCATTTTCCTTAAGAGACTATATACATATTTTTATTACAAAATAAGTTTATAAGTTCATTAACAGATAGCACATATGATGAGTGGAGAAAGTAAAATATAATGTAATATATCGTATTTTGGCTGAAATGTTTACAAAGGAATTTTTTAATTTCAGACCGAAAATGTCTGAAGTTGCTGCTCCGATTAGTTGTTATATTGTAAAGATTGTTGCTACGAATATTTGTTATATTGTGAAGATTGTTGCTACGAATAGCTGTTATATTGCAAAGATTATTTATACGAATAGTTATTAGTTTAAAACATTCTTGCTATGAATAGTTGTTATTTTTCGTATTTATAGTTAATATGAATGGTTGTTTTATTGAAAACATCGTTCAATGAGTAGCTATTAATGTGTTTACATAGTTGCTATGAATATGCGTTATTTTAAAATTTTTATCAGCTTGTAGCACTGTATTTTGATGTATTTCATAGCTGTTAGTAAAAATAAATATCTGGCTTCTTAAGCAGACCAGAGTAATCTGTACATTTTTTCTTCCGTATTCCTCAAATTCATTTCTCAAATTGGATGACATTTTTGAGAAAAAGCGAAAGATAATATTATCATGTTTAATAAAGGATTCAATAAAACCTAATTAACATATTTACCTGAATTTTATTAAAACCAATACTTTATCAACTCTTAATCCTAGTGACTCTGTGCCGAAATACTTTTACTCGAGTTAATATGAAGAGAAACTATATATCTTTAAACTATCAGTTCTATTGATGAGTTAGGTATTAAAAGAATCATATCTTTTGTTTTACACATATATTATCAATAATTCAAACTAAACTTATATTTAATCGTTATCAATTACTTTTCCAAACTTTCTTCAAAAGAAATGTTTCTTTCAATAGTTTTGACTTATAGTTCTGTAATTCTAAAGATCAGTACTTGCTACAAAATTAAGAAATATTAAAAATTAGCTAAATCTATCATTTAAACTATATTTGGAAAACGCTTAAATATATAGTTTTAAATTTAATAATTTTTCATTGCATTTGCATATTAATTACCAGACAGTTCTTTTCGCTAGTTTTTAATCAAAATCTTCAAAATAGTGTAAATATTTCTGGTGAAAAAATGCTGCACTGAATTTATCAGACAGTTTTGGCAAAACTAATTAATTTAAATACTTTGCTAAGCTCTTAATGACATTCCGCTAAACAATTATTTCTTAAAGTTAAGGATGTGTGAAAAACAATTTATACGAACTTGAATGAAAACTAATTAAACAGCAGGTTTATCTAAAATTTTACATAAAATATTACTTCATTAGTTATATTTCAAAGTAATTAGGAATATTTATTTACGCTGCTGGCAAAAATAAAATTTTGCAGGCAAAACGCTACAGGCAAGTATAAAAAAAATTCTTCTTAAAATATGTTTCAATAAATGATTCGATATCGAAAGAAAAATCTCTTTAGGGATCTAATGTTCGTTCAATGTTGCTGAAACTATCATAATAATGGCTATATTTGAGCTCAAGACAACAAAATTAATTAAGTGATCATGCAGTTTGATATCTATTATTAGTTAATATTTGTAAATTAATTTTATACATAATTATTATTAATAACCATATATAAAACTGAATAAATTTATTATACACTTTTTATTAGCCAAAAACTTACAGTACACGTGATAATTATTATTAAAAATTATTTGTAAAACTGAATGTTTTTATTACACATTTTTAGTAACTAAAAACTTACAGTACATGCGATAATTATTATTTAAAAGTATACATAAAACTAGTTTTTTTGTTATACATTTTTCATTTACCAAAAACGTCAATGCATCCCAGATACAGTGGAGCAATTTTATTATTTTTATACCATCATTAAAAATATCTAAGTCAACTTTTTTTCTTAACATATCTTTAGATAAATTTATCATCTATACCATTAAAATATTCAAACTGTTGAAAACTAATTTTGTCTAGACAGTACATAAAGTTGTAATTAGCACAATCACGCCTAAACGCTTATTTTAAAACATCTAAGAAGTTAAATTCTCTTTAAAATTTTAATTTGTTTCTAATGGTTTATTTACAAATGTTATAAATATTTATATTAACAACAAGACGAAACTATTACATTCGTAAAATTAATAAACAATAAGCGCATATATATATATATATANTATATATATATATATATATATATATATATTCCAGCAAGAAAATGCCTTAGTTTAGGCTGAGCAGCAAAAACTTCAAAGTAGTTATTGTTTTGGATAATAAGGTGTATGACATAAATGATCTGCGATTTCTACATTACCTCTATCGCCAAGAAAATGTAAAGGCCATCTTCAGCAGGGCAAAATAAAACAGTTTCAGTTTGTGGCAGAAGTGAAGATTGCCATCATTTATACCTGGAATAATATGATTGATATTGATGTCCATTAGGGTTTAGTAAATGGTGTGCAATGTCACATATGAGTATGAGGGATATATTATCTATAATCAGAAGTGGCTTTATTTCTGTGAGATACAGTTCTTTCCTTTTTATTACTTATTGGTTTGTTTGCCTATCAAAGTAGAGCAAGTAGCGAGTTACTCTAAGCAAATATTTGCTAAGGTTATCCTTCATGATATATATATATATATATATATATATATACTAGAGGGCTCCGCCCCCTGCTCGCTACCACTCGCCAACCCCCGATAACTGCTACGCAATTACATTTTTGCTCGCTTCGCGAACAAAATTAAAGTCGTTTTCCTGGAGAATAGCAGGCAATTTTTCTGCACCAACATCACATAGAAAGAATATGATAGGATTGTAATATGTCGGAGGTCCTTGTTATCAGCATTATGAACTTATATAAAGCAATTTTAATACAAACAATAATATAAACTTATATAAAGCGAGGTAGCAATATTATTTAACACATTACTATTGGGCATTAGCCGGAGATTAATCTCAGTATTCGAAACACACGTGACAGAGCCTAACTCGGGTTGACTATATTTGAGGGTGCCCCTTGATTCTCATCAATTTGTGATCGCGGTTGATCACCAAGTTGGGCAATGTTGAAACCCAATGTGATTCTGATTGGTTTAGATTTTAGCGTTATTTTTAAAAGTTCAAAGGTATATGTGATTTTAGAGGTCCGCTAGTTCTAAGTTGTATAACGGCAGGTAAGGTTACTTTTTCTTCTGGTATATAAATTTGAAAGTATGTGGGCAGTCATAAAAAGGAACTTTAGAAAAAAATGTCATCGCCAGTCCGGTACGACAGACGTCATCTTCGATTCTTATTTCACCGAATTTATGTGGCGATGGAGGTACACAGATTCTATTCATGATAAAGTTAGACAGTATCTAACTGCTATTAGAGAATTCGGTGCACCTAAATCTGAGGATATTCAAGCTTAAAGAGGAAGTGAGTTGGTTTTTTCCTTTTTTTTTCTGTGCTTACTCCATTAATTTTTGTTTCGATTCAAAATGCATTTTCTGGGGTTTATTAATTTCGCTCATATCGGGTTCATTGCAATTTTATAAAGTTTTGGCCGATGTTTTGTCAAAATTTTCCAATGCTTTATTGAAATATCATTATATTTTGGCAGCCATTCCTATTACCACGGTGTTCCGCGCATTCTGGAATGGCGCCAAACATAAGTCGCCAATTTCGCCAAGGGGCAACCTCAAGTATATTTTTACCCCTAACTCAAATCATTGTTGATCTTATAGGATGCCGGACGCTGCCTATATGGTGCTTCATCTCCCGCCCTGCAGTAATTTAAATTTTGGACTGAAAACAGTTAAAACCTAATGAAAAAAACTCTAAAATATGGCAAACAAATTAAAACATGTAATGTTAATAAGTGGATGCTGAGTAATATTTCAAAAGCAAAACCCATTGCAAGTAATTGTCCAACTAACAACAATACTGTCAACTGACAAAATGTTCTAGTTTCAATCAGACAAAAAGCAAATTATGTAATAAAAACATATGTAACTGAAATTCGACAAATTAAATTAAGCAACTTAATTTTTTTGTCACATTGAATACTAATAAAAAAACAAATGTAAAATGAAATAATTAAGTTATCACTGATCAATAAACATTTTTGTCTGAATTGTTATAAGAAAATAAGGTGAAAACAATAAAATTAAAAATTATTTACAATAGATCTCTGAATATTCACAAAACCTAGCTATGTACATTTTTCATTGATTTTTCCTTTCACATCATTTTGTGTACCAATGATTTGCACTTTTATGCATTATTTAAGAAATATCTCAAAAAAATTTGAACTGTTAATTAATATTTCTGGCTGAACGATTTTTTGAAAGTAAGTAAAAAACAATAAAAAGTAAGAAAAAACAATGATAAAAGTAAAAATTATTTACAAAACCTCCTTATATACAACATTTTTTATCAATTTCTTTTCCATATCATTCGTTTTCATTTAAACGTCTTGACTCTTCAACGTTTCTTCGCCGCGCATTTCGCTGTCGCGTATTGATAGTAATGCGATTATTTTCCCGGTAATTTTGTACTGCTAAATTATGTTCAGCCCTATGTCGCTGTTGATATCTCCTAAGTTATTCACGGCGATCCATTTTTTATAAAAGATAAGTATTTTAAAGTAAACTTTGTTCTATATATTTCACACATTCAATGCAAAATACAAATCGCAACAGAATTTAGCTGGTAAGTTTAGTTGTAACATTTCTGCAGACAGCATTATTAAAAATTATTACCTTTACACACACATGCGTTCTCAATTTTGATTATCTGTTTTGTGAGTTACTAACTAGAAGTCTTCTCATATTGGCTATGTGTTATCATTCCACTCTCTTCTTTTATTTATATACATATATATATATATATATATATATATGAAACNATATATATATATATATATATATATATATATATATATATATATATATATATATATATATATATATATATATATATATATATATATATATATATATATATATATATATATATATATATATATATATATATATATATATATATATATATATATATATATATATATATATATATATATATATATATATATATATA
This sequence comes from Parasteatoda tepidariorum, assembly GCF_043381705.1. Taxonomy (NCBI): domain Eukaryota; kingdom Metazoa; phylum Arthropoda; class Arachnida; order Araneae; family Theridiidae; genus Parasteatoda; species Parasteatoda tepidariorum. Next base: position 43,285,634 of record NC_092211.1, on the reverse strand, counting down.
TATATATATATATATATATATATATATATATATATATATATATATATATATATATATATATATATATATATATATATATATATATATATATATATATATATATATATATATATATATATATATATATATATATATATATATATATATATATATATATATATATATATATATATATATATATATATATATATATATATATATATATATATATATATATATATATATATATATATATATATATATATATATATATATATATATATATATATATATATATATATATATATATATATATATATATATATATATATATATATATATATATATATATATATATATATATATATATATATATATATATATATATATATATATATATATATATATATATATATATATATATATATATATATATATATATATATATATATATATATATATATATATATATATATATATATATATATATATATATATATATATATATATATATATATATATATATATATATATATATATATATATATATATATATATATATATATATATATATATATATATATATATATATATATATATATATATATATATATATATATATATATATATATATATATATATATATATATATATATATATATATATATATATATATATATATATATATATATATATATATATATATATATATATATATATATATATATATATATATATATATATATATATATATATATAAAGTTTAAATAGTGATGATTTATAAAATTTGGTGAGATGCCGATTATGACCATTTAACACAATTAAGTAAAGTATAAATAAAGATCATCACTATTATTTAATTACTAATAATAATATTTATATTGCATTTAATTTTAAACATTATTTTATGAAATAAATTTTTCTTATATTAAAAACGTATGTAGTTTAGTCTGCTAAAGGGAGTTCGCGACTAAAGGAACCATGATCAAATAAAAGAAAGCACATGTTTAATATTTATTTATTAGCACTTGTGTTAATTATAGTAAAACATACCTTATCTCCTGTAGAAAATAGATTGCATCTAGTTTAAAATCTAAATTCATGGGCAAAAAATATAATAAATTTATTCCCGAAATATTGAATAGGAAAAGTGCTTTATCACATCTTTTTTTTTTCAACTTAGTCTATCTCCCAACTAAACTTAGTGATGCAAAAAAGAATATTAGATCGAACGTTGTTCGCACTTAGATTGTATATTAAGTTTTCCCTCATAGTTTGCAGGGTTGCTTTCGAAAAAGTATACATATTTTTTATTTTTTTGGAATGAAACGAAAATATATACTTTTTCGCGAACTTTTATTTCCAGAAATAATGATTTGAAATTTCCCAGTCAAAAAAAAAACATATCTATTTCTTTCCTTTTTTCACTCAGAGGAGTAACTTAGACAAACACATGATTCTTTAAAAAAATCTATAAAAACGATGAAAACGATACCACGAAGAAAAATCTATTTGAATGATAGATTATTCCTCACAAATTCGAAACAACGAAAGTGTTTTTAAGTATTATCGAATGCATTTACAATTTGCAAAATATATTTCAGGACGGAATTTATTTTAAGTAAGACACCCCCCTAGAAAATTTTATCTCTATTGAAAAAAGAATTTTTAGTAAGTTAATTTTAAAGATTTTAATATTCGAACATTTAAAGAGGGTGGCTATTATTTTAGTGTTACTGCGTTACTTATGTAAAAAGTGTATTTATTTCAAACTATTATTTAATGAAAACACATTTCATGTTTTTTTAATTATGTATGAAAGCAAACTGTTAATGTTACGTTTCAGACAAAATAAAACTTGGTGCCTTAGTCGTACAGCATGAATTTTTTTTATATTATTTTATAACCGTCGATGAACAGCCGACCCAATTTTTGGGGGTTTACTACTACTAAATTTTAACTCCGTAGACTAGTAATTTTGAACCCAATCCAGAACACCTGGATCAAGTATTGAGAGAAATTTTGCCTTCGTGGGAAACTTTTTTATGGAACTAACTACCGTTTACGCTACATGGGGAAGAAAGCAACGAAAACTTCCCACGGTCAGCCTGAAGGCAAGGAGACTCTAACTCACTGTTTCCCAACGTGGGGCCCACGCCCCACTGGGGGGCAATTTGATTGTTAAGGGGGGCAATTCGAAAATGGACTCGACACGAGTTTAACCCTTTTGCTCCGGGCCATTTAAATGCAATGCTAGATTTCGGTACCAAAATTGAAAGGAAAAATCTAATTCTTAAATAATTGCAGCCAATAAATATTATAAATTCTTTTGACGAGACCAGAATATCAACTGGGTTTTTGGCGTCGTCAAGTTAACCTCCCTGCAGCAGACTCCGCGTGGACTTTCAAACTTTAAAGAAAAATTTTGAAAAGAAGACAACAATAAAGTCTCTATTTACTGCTCACACTTCAACTCATAATCGTATTCTTGAGGCTAGTTATCAAATTTTTTTTATTCATCGCTAAATCTGGAAAAAATCATACTACAGGAGAGAATTTTAAAATACCGTCAATACCGTCGCTTAAGACGGTTCTTGTAAAAGATGACAAAGCTGTAAAAGTTATGCCACTGAGTAACAATACTGTTAGCAGAAGAATAGACAAAATGAGTGAAGATATTGAAAAACATGTTGAAAAGATGAAAACAAGAAAATTCTCAGTGCAAATGGATGAATCAACTTTGATAGACAGTGTGGCAGTATTGATGACTTACGTAAGATATAATGATAAAGGGCATTCTGCTGAAGAAATGTTGTTTTGTAAAAGATTAGAAAGCACCACTACCTCCTACGATATATATAATAAGCTAAAAAGTACATAGATGTCAATAATATACCAATAAATACATAATATCTTGTGCTGCTGGTGGTGCTCCCAAGAAAAATGGCTGCTTAAAATTGATGAAAGATGAGAATCTAGAAATGATTCTCGTACATTGTGTTATTCATAGGGAAAACTTGGTAGCCAGAAACATCTTGCCTCTTCTAAATGAAGTACTACATTCAGTAATAAAGTGCATCAATGATATTAAAGCTAATGCCAAATGTGAGCTTCTCCTCAAGCTATTTTGTAAAGAACAAAATGCAGACCATGTGAGACTTTTACTTCACACTGAAGTAAGATGGCTCTCTAAAGGGAACTGCTTGAAAAAATTTATGGAACTGTTTGATATTCTTAGTGGTTTTTTAAGCGACAAACCTAAAATGAAGTATCTATTAACAGTCGATGATAAAGCATTTGTTAGTTATTCAGCCGATATCCTTGAAAAACTAATTATATTAAATAAGCAACTTCAAGGAATAAATAAAACTCTTGTTGATGCAAAAGCGAAGATAGTTGGTTTCATTACCCTTATTGAGTTATGTCAGATATATATTAACAACAAAAACTTTGAACAGTTTCATTGGCTCCAAAAATGTGAAGTAAATAATACCGCTTTACTTGTTATTGTCGAGCATCTGAAAATTCTATCGGCTGATTTAAAAGAAAGATTCTCTGATTTAAAACAAATTGATTTTCCAACATGGATGATGCAGCCAAAGTTAGTGGATTTGTCTGATATATCAAATATGCAGTATCAAGAAGAACTCGCAGAAATGCAAAATGATGAGTCAGTTAAAACTTTATTTAATATAAAGGGAGTGATGGCATGGCTTTGTGAGGAAACAGAAATCAAATACCCAAATTCAACCAAATGTGCAAGAAAACTATTGCTACCGTTTCCATCTTCATATTTAGCTGAATTTGGATTTAGTGCTGTAAATGATTTACTGCTAAAAAAAGAAATCGTCTGGATATAACACAACGGGGATACTTGAGACTGAAGCTAACCAAATTGGAACCTAACATAAAATCTCTGTGCAGCAAGGATCTCACTAAATTAAAATATTAAATTATTATAGAAAAATCTTTATTAAAACTATTTGAATTTTAGTTTTTCATTATATGTTTTGAAAATTTACTTACTGTGTTTCGTTAACAATTTCCTAGTGATTTCTTCCTAAAACCTATCATTTAAGTTTCTTAAGTGAACAATTCAATTTTTTAATATTAAAAATCGTGTATGTTACATAGGGGGGCATAAGAATTTTAGAATGACTTAGTTGGGGCATGGCACAAAAAAGGTTGGGAAACACTGTTCTAACTCATGTTCCGTCTACCACTGACGATATTTTACGTCAGCACTGTGATCGGTGCAAGATGTATGCGCAATTCGTATCTAACAGCCATTGCTGGGATTCGAACCCGGTTTACCTCATTGGAATGTAAGAGCTCTATCCCATCAACCATCACAGAAGCATCTTCATGTAAATATCAGCAATATAGGTCGGCTATTTAAGGAATATGATGATGTGATAAAAGCTGCGCATCTGATCACGCGCATTCAGCCGGATAGTTTCAGAACAGGAAGAATCCTCGCATGGTTTGGTGGAATGGTGCGGAAGCGGAGTGATAATTACCTATCTAAATTGAGGTTATGTAGTATGAACATGTACTTATATTTTCTTTGAATCATTATTAAGGATGAAATCCAGACCGCCAGCAGTAACTGACCGTTAACAATAAGCAGAACCCTATTAAATTAACAGCCGAAGAATTCATTATAAAAAAAAAAGAAATGAAGTAGAAAAGAAATCGTTTTTGAACAATTACAATGGTTGTAAAATTAAGTAAAACACGACTGCAATTAAAAGAATTATTAAAACAAATAAAAGGGACAATTAACAATAACGGAGAATGGATTTGTGTTAAAAAGTGCGTATAAATGAGTTACTGTGTTACAAAAATTAGTCCCATAGGAGAATATTTAGGGGGAAACTGGATTATATTTCGAATGCTGTTATATGGAATTATCCAATATTGATGCCTGAAGTTTGCCGCTTCCTCGAAGTGTGCTGTAACTGGCTTGCATATTTTGCTAAGGGTAGATTTGGCAATAAGTTGAGAAATGCAAGCTTTAGCATCTAGATAAGTGAGATATTGTTTTGTATGACACCGAAGAATGGAAAAAGGCAAAAACATAGTCAATAGGACTAATAGTTAGAAAGTTAAGTACGGTTATAGTATCTATAATAGTAAAGTCAATTCAAAACTTCACCCAAAATGTGCAATTTTGAAAAGGGGTTTTTACGGACACCCAAAAGAAATAAATACCAGAGAAAATCACTTGATTGAGATAAATTTTGAATATCATGGGTTCCCCTGGAACTACAACATTACGCTAATTAATACTGAATATAGTTAATCTTTATTTTGAGGGAATAAACTTAGTAAAAACTTGTTTTACTTAATCAAATAATGTAAAGCCATCGGCAAGGACAAAATTTAATAACAAAAATATGGAAATAATTTAGCCTTATTAATTGTGTTGTCTTTATTAATTGTGATGTGCAAGATTTCATAGCCTTGCTTAGTACTGAGTTTTGATTGTCTACTTTTTCTTACCCCGTACGGAGAACAGGCATTCAGCTTGTAATCTTTTATAAAAAGGAAGCAGTGTACTTTTATTTTGTTTATAAGGCTTTTAACCTAAATAACATCAAACTTCATTTGAGATTGGTTTGTATTTATACAAATACAAGAATGATCCTACATATACTATTTATAATTTTTTTATATAGTTTCTTAGTTTAATTAAAATTTCTAAATTCATTACAGTAGAAAATCAAATTTTTTTATCTTTATTGCACAACAATTTATTACAACATAATTATCTTCATATACAAGTAATTATAACATAATAATTATAAACTCATGTTTGTGAAAATTGCAACACCATGAAGGAATCGTCATAATTAAATGAAATTTAATACACAGCTGATTAGTAGTAGTAGTACAAATAAATTATTAAATTTTCAAAGCAAACAAACAATAACATGAGATAAAAATCAGTATTTTGTGTAACCACCACGCGCCACAATAAGTGCTGTTACACGACGTGGCATGGAGTCAAACAAATTTTGAATGTCTGTCTGAGGAAGAGCATTTCATATTGTTTGTATGCGTACCCAAAGTTCGTCTGTAGAAGCAACAGGACGATGATCACGAGTGAGACGCCGACCAACAAAATCCCACACATGTTCAATCGGCGATATATCCGGGGAATACGCAGACCAAGGAAGAAGCTGTACCTGTCGCGATGCAAGGAAGGATTGCACAGTCCTAGCAATATGAGGGCGGGCATTGTCCTGTTGAAATACAGCGCCTGGCAAAGCTTGAAGGAAGTGAACAGCTTGGGGCTATAGAACTTCACTGATATGCCGGTTGCTGTTCAGATTACCCACAATTCGTAGCAATTGAGATCGTCCATGATATGCTATGGCACCCCAGACCATAACTCCGGGTGTTCGTCCACTGTGGCGTTCGATAACGCACTCCGGAAGGTGGCATTCACCGGCATAGCGTCTGACACGAATGCGGCCATCATGGTACTACAAATTAAAGTGGGATTCGTCATAAATCAAGACACGCTGCCAATCAGCACGCCAGTCCCTATGCTGGTTGGCCCACTGCAGCCGCAGGCTGCGATGGTTTAGCGTGAGGAGGATCCTGTATAAAGGAGTCCCTTGCGCGCAGTCCACGCTGCAGCAGACGTCTATGAATTGATGAAGCACACAATGGAACACGTGTAGCTACTGACCACTGTGCTGCCAGTTGTCTAGTGGGGGCCGTACGGTCAGTCAGAGCCATGCGGACCAGGTGTCTATAGTCGCGAGCTGACGTGACATTTCGGGGTCCACTCCCGGATTTCCAAGTTGTCTGACACTTGTTCGTCCACTGCTTCCAAACACGCACCACTGTGCTGCTGTTACGCTGCACGCGAGTGGCATCTGCACCATAAGATAATCCAGCTTCCCAAAGGCCGATGGTTCTCCCCCGTTCAAAGTCCATAAGTTGCTGAAAATTCGCTCTCTTTCGTCGAAGATGCATAAGTAACGACTAAGCTAACGTTTACCAGAAGCAGATTACCATCGATAAAAATACACGCGTCGCTACAGCCGTCTATTTATTCGGATCCATCAGCCGTTCAGAGGACGCTGCTCAGCATGCGCATACGCTACGGGTCAGAAAATCTAATCATTTGCATAACATGCTCTACTTTGCATTTCCTGAAAATTTCAGCTATCTCACATAAGTCCTTCATGGTTTTGCAATTTTCACAAACATGAGTTTAATTATCTATCATTAACTATCATTTATTACACATTTGAAAACATGCATAATTTTTGCAGCAGAAAATTCCCGTTTGTGTAGAACAACAAAGACAAGAAACTCTCATGCAACAAGATCTTGTGTTCGATTATGAACAATTTACCTTTTCCATCACGTGATTAATAATAATACTCCCAAAATAGTTGTTTTCAATAGCGAAAATAATTTAGAAAGGTGGGATCATGGTATCAGCCTTCTCCATTATTGTACTTAGATTTAACTGTAGCAATTTGTATATTATGCACAAGTATATATAATCTCTTTATTAGGCTCAAATGGGAATAAATTGTTCGATCACCAAATATCTAGGATATTTAACACAAAATGCGAAGAGCTTTTCATCATTGTTTTTTTTTTCAGTTTTTCAAGTTACGATTTTTTTTGTGTATGACATTTTTTTTTGGTCTTAGTTTTACAATAATATCTTCTAAAATAGTAACTATCTTCTTAACAGTAAATATGAAGATATGAATAAAATATATTACGAATAAACAGAATTTTTAACTCTGCGTAAAATCTATTTATGCTTAAAAATCTCTAGTCTTTTTCGTTTACAGTGATATCACCTAAAGGGGAAAATATTAATTCATAAAATGATTGAAATTGAAAATACGAGTTACAAGACTTCACACTTCCATGCAAAGTTAAGCCCATTCAAATTTTCGGATATCATATGCTTATAATACATTTTCAATTCTGTAAAACAGAATTTGATAAAATTTTAAAATTACTGCTTTGAATATTTACCGTGGTGGTTACCGTAGCAAATACATTTTTTATTACAATAATATTTTCACTAGCAATTGGTCTAACATCTATTAAAATGGTTATAAACTTGCGCAGTAAAACCATCAGCACACCATATTAAATTAAATTGGTAGACCTGAAGCACCAGGTTTCTTTTATTTTATAAATTATTAAAACAAAATATGAAAAACGAAGTCTTAGTCTGAAATAAATCTCTTAGACTAAGAAAAACATTTACAAAACGTCTTTCAGATTGTAATAATTTACAGCCTCATTCAAAATAATAATCGCTTTTAATTTTTTTTCATTTGGTAATAATAGAAAATTCAAGCAATTTTAGTAATAATTTTATACCATATTAATAGTGCACCATATTAAGCTAGATTGGTAGACTTGAGGCGACAGTTTTCTTTTATTTTATAAATTATTAAAACAAAATATGGAAAACGAAATCTTAGTATGAAAGAAATCTTTCAGCTTACGAAAAACTTTCACGAAACGGCTTAAATCAGATTATAAAAATTCACGGACTCATTCAAAATAATAATTTATTTCAATGTTTTTTTTTCATTTTGGTAATAATAAAAAATTTAAACAATTTTAATAATGATTTTTACTTAAAATAATTTAATTATTATAAAAATGCACTTTGAAAGGATGAATCTCTTAAGTTTAGAAGACATAGAAAATAAATGTGTCTAGGACAATGCAAACATTATAAATTCAGAAGATTCTAGAAAATACTAGCCTATAAAAACTAAAAATTTAATTTTGAAAACATTCCTTTCAAAAAAAGGTCTTTCATTTATGACATGTGTTAAAGTAGGTTATCGATTATTAAGACTATTTATTTTTTCATTTAGTTTTGAAGACTTTCTAAGGCATTTTCTTTGAAGGCTTCCTCCCTTAATTCTGAAAGAGAACGTTGAAACTTCTATAACTTTTTTATAAAACTTAAAGAAAAATTTGTAAGAAAGAAGGCAAATAAATCCTCTTTTGAAATTATGATGTACTAACGGTCAAAACTTCATGCTCTTATATTTGCATTTTAAAAATTAGCTAAGCTGATGTTAAAGAATAATATTTATCTTTTAGAAAACTTTATTCAGGTCATTTTTTTTAATTATATGTTCTTTTCATTGGTTTTTATAATTTTAAATTCGTTTTTTAATGAGAAATTGTCTATAAAGTTGTTTTTGAAATAGAATTTTAATTTAAGTTTATTCTTTTTAATCGGATTTATTTTTTATAGGCTGAGTCGCAATGCATTTTTAAAAGCAGCTCCACAGCAACACGCGTAAGTAATATGTAGCAAATTTAAAAACAAGGTTTTTATGATGAAAAAGTTAATCCTTAAATTGCTTTTAAATCGCTATTTTTTACTATTTTCATTCATCGCTTTAAATGCTAGGGAATAATGCAATTTGAATTAACATGTTTACTGCATATTTTAAATCTAAATTTCGAATAGCGTTTTTAATTAACCATTATCATGGTATTAATTTATTAAGTTAGATTAATTATGTAAGATATTTAATCTATTTATAATTCTTTCCACGTTTTAAGCTTTTAATTATTGAATTTACTAAATTTCAAAAAAAATAAGCTTTTACTGAAATTTATTGGGTTCAAAAGAATTTTTATTGTACTTAAAGTTTTTTGCCAATAGAATTTCATTATTTTTTAAGTAGCTGTAAAATAAGAATTTTAAAATTGCGCAAATGCATCTGCGTCTTGGCTAACGTTTAATGTCAAACTATTTTAGAAAATAAAAATCAAATTTCACTAATTAATAAAAGAGCTTTTTTTAATTGGACAATATTATGGCATTTATTTACTAAATTAGATTAATTTTGCAATTTATTTATAATTTTTCTACTATTTAAACTTTTAATTATTAAATTAAATAAATTTTATTAAAAACAACTGCTTTGATAGAATTTTTAATTTACTAAAAATATTTTTGGCCAAAGGAATTTCATTATTTTTTAAGCAGCTGTAAAATGTGAATTTCAAAATTTCATATATGCTTCTGTGTCTTGGCTGACGTTATATGTCAAACGACTTTATAAAATAAAAACCAAATTTGACTTAATTAATAAAAGAATATTCCTTATCTACTTAAACAAAATATTGAAAGCTAGCTCCTCTGATGTAGTATCTTGCTTTGGGAACGTTTTCTTTTACGAAGTTGGATTTCTAGTAATAAAAAATTAATATTTTTGAGTCTCAGCATTAATTAAAATGAAAAATTTTAGGTTATTTATTCAGGACTAATACCGTCTTGAATTTGTTTAAAGGCTATTTAGGTTAAAACTAGTAACATTTTGCTTTTGCTTGCTTTTTTTTCTAAGAAACAATGGATTAAACAGTTCCTTTTTGACACGCCCACAACAACCTTATGTCATCATAGAGGACTAGTAAAGACAAAAAAAAACTCATAAGAAAAAAATATTTTTAAGCAGCGTATACAGAATCATCAATAAATTGAAATAAAGATAGACATTTAAATTTTAACTTAAAAAATTAAGATATGCAATCAAAAAGATAATTAGTAAATTCTTATTGTAAATTTATTACAAATTCTTTTTATTTTGTTGATCTTTTTATTTTAAACCTTTTCAAAATTCCTTGGATTTAATCCTTTCTCAGAATCCTTCCAAATTTCTCAATTTTCAAAAATTAAGCAAGATTAAGTTATAACTATGAGTAGATATACTTTTAAAACTATTGTTGAAGTATTTATAAAAAATGAAATCATCAAATATAATTACTAAAATAATCTAAATAAAAATATATATTTTTAAAAACCACGTTTTTTGTAGCGAAGAATAATAATTGAAAAGTAATAATTTTTTAAAAATATAAAATAAAAATTAAAAAAATCATAGTTTAAAATAAAAAAATTCAAAATAAAAAAATTCAAAATAAAAAGTCATATTTTTAAAAACCACGTTTTAGTAGTGGAGAATAATAATTAAGAAAAAAATTGAAAAACGAAAAACGTGGGGCGCATGAAATACATAACAGTAATGTTATATTAGTGTGTGTATGTGTGCTCTTGAGAATATGTGTATGTATATCAGTAATTGTAATTGTATCTGAATGTGGATGTGGAATATGCTTTTGTATATGCATATGTATGTGGATGTATATGTGGCTGTGCATGTGTATGAGTAAGAAAATGTGTATATGTATGTGTATATGTACTGTTATGTATTTCATGCGCCCCACGTTTTTCGTTTTTCAATTTTTTTCTTAATTATTATTCTCCACTACTAAAACGTGGTTTTTAAAAATATTACTTTTTATTTTGAATTTTTTTATTTTAAACTATGATTTTTTTAATTTTTATTTTATATTTTTAAAAAATTATTATTTTTTAATTATTATTCTTCACTACAAAAAACGTGGTTTTTAAAAATATATATTTTTATTTAGATTATTTTTCTTAGTCAAGAGTAGTCAAGACTACTACAAGACCACTACTAAAGTAATAGAACTTTTATTTTAAATTAGGGATACAAAAATCTTTATAGAAAAACAATACCTTTACGACTTTCATTAGTTTTATGCTGATGACAACCAAAACAATCTGGAAATGAATGAGGAAAAACTGGATCCTACCACGTGATTTTTCAGCCAATAAAAATACTCCGACAACAAAAATCTTTTCACCTGACACGTAATAATTTGAAATAATGGAATCGACAACAAAAGACAATCTCGAAAATAATTTTTTTTTTAAATTTTAATTTTATTTTACTTTGCATGTCTTTTTTCTCTTCATTTTCATGCATTGTCATCCAATTCTGAACTGTGTGCCAAATTTGAAGTTTGTAGCTAGTCGGGAAGTTAGTTTAAAATCGATTACAAAATTCCACCCGGACAGACATACACGAAGGCAAGTTTATATAAACGTGGTAAAAATAACTAAAAAGTAAATAAAAAATTATCGTTTTTAAAATAGTTTTTGAAAATGCTTATGCTTACTAGATATTTTCTCATTTATATTAATTACAATGATTATTCAAACTTTTCTTTTTTCAGTTAAAGACTTGAACTAGATTTGTTGAACGTAACCGGAGCAAATTATTGACGAAACTAGAAATAGCAGTTATAGTAGAGCAAACAATTTAAGAGTTATTCCTTCAATATTAAACATTTAAAGTCATATAGATTTTCGAAGAGTGATAACCATTTAAATTTTGCGTAGTGCTCCAAGCAAAATGTCTAGACGATATTCAAATATAGTCTTTTTCCCTTTCCTAATATAACAGTTTCTAAAAAAAAGCATATTAAATAATAAAATGCATAAAAAAAACATCAATAAATGTTCTTAACAATAAACTTTAAGAGTGTAAACTAAAACTATTCAGTAAGATTATTTATGTCATAGCTTTTACTATTAACTACTCCTATAGACTATTTATTCTTATAAATTATTCATTCATAAAAACTATTTATTCCTATGAACTACCATATATTTGCATAAACTATTTATTCCCTTTATTCGTTAACATAAATTCTAAAATTAAAATGATTAGAAACTTAAACTATTGATCCTATAAACTATTTATTCCAATACTCTTCAATAATATTTACTCTTTCTTCCTATTATTAGATAATGAAAATTTGAGCATTAAAATGTTTAGAAACTAAAAATTTTAAGACAATGTGCACCTTTTTTTTAATAGTATCATTTCGCAGTTACAGGGAAGAGATTTAGTGACAGATTAATCATTCAAGGAAATTTTTGTTATGAATTAAATAAAAAAAATTCTTTTTAAAATAATTAAAACATTTTTGCAAAGCTGTACAAAACCTATAAAAAATCAAAATGTAGGGAATGAGAATATATAAGATATGACTCAATGTTGTTTCAATATTTATTAGTTAAAATCATGCTCTCATTTATTGACAATTTTGCAAAGCGTCCATGTAAATCAGTGATTACGTTAAAGCATATTATAGTAAATGTAAGCTATATGTGCATTATTATGTGTTTAATACACTGTACATAGCACAAATTATATAAAATAAGGAAGCTCCTGTTTTAATATTGGCAATGAGCAATTAGCGCTCCTTAAAATTGCAAAATTGATTTCATTGGAGGGTCTCATTTCTTAACAACGTTTCAGTTTTTTTTTAATTGATATTACGTCTAACATTCGAACCGCGATGGCTCAGGGTATAGAACGTTCGCCTTCCAATGAGGTGGACCGGGTTCGAATTCCAGCGATGGCTGGTCGATACGAGCTCCACATCTGACTCACACTGACGACAGTGCTGACGTGAAATATCCTAAGTGGTAGACAGATTATGGGTGAGAGCTCCCTTGGCGTCAGGCTAGCCGTGGAAGATTTCCGTGGTTTTCTACTCCATGTAACGCAAATGCAGGTTAGTTCCATCAAAAAGTCCTCCGCGAAGTCAAATTACTCCCAATATTTCATCCAAGAGTTCCCTCGTCTTCTAAATTGGGTCCAAAATTACAAGGCTACGGAGTTAAACATTAGTCGTAAAATCTGAAATTAATAATAGTAAATTGAGGCATGTGAGAGATTAAATGTGAAAATAATGTGACTTTAAGCTACAAATTATTATAAAATGCAATTACTATTTTTAAAATTATATAGTACATGCTTAATCCAGCGTAAACATGTTGAACATATTGTTGAAAGTAAAAAAAATATTTAATAAAAATAATTTACGTTTCAATACAATATAAAATTTTATGTTTTCGAAAATGAAGAGCTGGATTTCAAATCAATATTTAAAATTGTGTCTTTTTATTTAAAATAAAATTATGTAAATTAGATTTAGAGCAATATTTTAAAACGTTTCAAAATCTTTGAAAATAAATAAATAAGGAGAGTTTGCAGAGTTAAAACAAATTAAGCTAAAAAAAAATTTTTTAAAAAAAAGGATTTATAAATTTCTTTAATGAAAGAATAGCATAAAATATTACCATAAAACAAGTCTTAGTTTTTTTTCCTAGTTTAATTCAACGGATAAAAAAGTGATGCATTCCATTATATTAATCAGATATTTCATTATATTAATAGGAATAAAATATGTGATAAATAAGAGCGTAAAACGTATTATAATAATATGTTAAATAAATGTTTGCAATTACACCTTTTTGTTATATAAAAACCCTTTTTTGTTCAAAATATAAAAAGGAATGTACTTATCATATTGTTCAGCATTGAGAAAAATATAATATATTTATTTCCTATCAATTTTTTTATAATTTATAACAGCTTCCAGTTTAAATTGATTGAAAAACATTTTTTTCTCATTTTTTATAATTTGATTTTAAACAGTGATAGTTTCCAAAAACTATTTTTTACTCTTCCAAATTTTTTAAGATATAAAAGAAATCCAAACTGAAAGCTTTTGTTTTAGAAACTACAACTTTCAGACTTAAGAAATAAATTTCTACTAAAATAAAATGATCGTGACTTCATTTATTAGTTTTTCATACCATCTTTATTACTACTGTTTTACTCATTGTTTAAAACTTGATTTTTGTTTAAATTGTTAGCGATTATAAGTGCTAGCGATATCGTGACATTCTTCTTTTTTTAAATGAATGTTATTTTTAGAGCAATATTCAATGTTTCATTCTATTTTAATTTTTTTTATAAAACTAGGAGGCTCCTTTCCCTATTTTCCTTAAAAGATAATTGTTTTTCAAATAAATGATTTAGTTTATAAAATATTTATCCTTTGTAATTTAATGTACGAACATTTTATTAATATATTTGTAGTAAAATGAAAGATTACTTGAAATTAAAAAAAATAACCAACTGAACTTTAAAAAAAATATATTTTAACTTTATATCGATTGGGTAACAAAATAAGATATAATACAGGAGAAGTAATATTTTTTAGTACCAACACTGCTTTCTACAGGTTAATGGAGTGCTAATATAGTAAAAGTAAAGTCCGCCAAATTCTCCAACTTACAAAAAAGTAAGGTTTAGCTGTTACGTTTAGCATTAATGTCGATGAGAGTAATTACATTCAAACAATTATTTTGAAATTGCTAAATACTTTTGGATTAAGGTTTTAAGGCTTTTATTTTTGCGAAGTTTTTTGATCTTTATACTATTAAAAGAAATTGCTAGTTTTTATTTATTTAAAGAAAACTAAGCTAAATTCATATACAAATAAGGTGCTTTTAGCATGCCAAATTTCAACTCAGTTCACTGTAAAAAAATTCAGAACAAATTACGGCAAAAATTATCCTTACTCATGGTGCTGAAACTTCTTACCGTAAACTCCATTTTCACCGAAACATTTTACGAAACAAAAAATTTGATATACCGTAATTTTTAGAGTAATAATTACCGTAAAATCATTGAATCACTCTCTAATGAAATAAATACTAGGAGGCTTCGCCCCCTGCTCGCTGGCGCTCGCTAACCCCCGGAACTGCTTTCGCAGTTCATTTCGGATTGCTTCGCAATCCGATGCTCGCTCATTCGATACGTTCTTAACGTCTAGCTTTTGTATACTTTTTTGAACACTGAAGTTCCGAAAACTTTTCACTGTAGAAAACTCTAAACCTATGCATTTCAATATTAATTTGAAATTGCAAGCAGTTCACATATTTTTCTTAATCACACTATTCTAAATTTCAGTTGTTGAGAAAAGTAACTGCTATATTGCAAACAGTTCACATATTACTGCTCACTGCGTGCTCTTACGCGTCGAATCCAATCAATTAAAAATTAAAACTGTTGCCAGCGCGAGAAAAGAAATATCATCGGTTTTATTGATACATACGTACGTATTAGCGTTTTATATAATATAGATTACTCTAAATACAGTATGACGGTATAAATATTTTGAGGTAAAATTTGATTTTATGGATAATTCACCCATAGAGCAGCCTGTATGGTATTTTTCCTACAAGTTTAAGTATTAACAATTCTCGAACGTTATTTTTTTTTTATTTCATTGTATTTTTTTACATGTTTCCACACGCCTCCGTAATTTCAAGTCCCGCATTGGACTGATCGTAAAACACGGTTCCCAGTAGAACACCGAAGTCAAGCATCACTGTCTGCAGCCAGTAAGCGGGTGGGTGACCACTTTCATCAGCCAGCATAGGGACAGAGGGTGCGTGGTATCGGTCCTCGTTAAACTGTTCTACTGTAAAATGATCGACTTCGTGCTCAGTCGTCGGGCTGCCGAAGCAGGGGAGCCATCCCCTCTGCAAAGGATCGAAATTACGATGGCATGCCTTCGGTCATCTTCAGAGATGTTTCCCAGGACGTCGCCAATAGCACATTGTGCAACTCTTGTGCCGCGTAAATAATGTACTCTACCAACCGTAATTTAAAATTCCTCATTCTTATAGTTTTTACGAAGCAAAACGAAACGTAACGTTTAGTTAACTTCAGAACACACATAACAGTAACTTCGTCGGTTTCGGCCGTTATAATTTCTAAACATAATATCATCAACACTGCTATACTGACTGATTACACACTAATAAAACAAACAGTGTTACTGTTTTATCATTGTTCATGGAAAATCGGTAACACTGATAAAAGAAATTAAAAACACCAATTAGAAAAATTATGCTAATTGAGAAAATATATTCTGATACACTGATTTCAAAAAATAAATAAATAAAAGAATAAAAACTTAAAATTACGTTGAATTTGTAAACAACACTTAAAACTTTCTATTTCAAATGAACAAAAAGATGCTTTAATGTTAATCAAATAATTTTTTAATGAACTCTTTGATATTTCAAAATAATTGGAAATCTGTTTCATCTTTAATAACCTCAGGTAATTTCCTTAGTAGCTTTTCAAAATTAGTTTCAAACTCTGATACAAATCTTTAAGAATGGATAAATGAATCTTTAATTCAAATTATTTTTATTTTTCGCATGTAAACAGTTGCTAATGGGCATGAAAGGTAAACAAGATAATTAAATTCGTTTTGATGTAACGGTTCAAAAACATCTCTATTTTATTGAAATATATTTTAATTTTACTAAAACTATTCAAAGTATAAAACATTTAGTCCCAGTGTAATTTTTGAAAACATTTTTTTCAAAGAAGTAACTAAAACAATGCGAGTATGAATCAAATATTTGTAAATTTTTAAATGCAAAGACTTAATATTTTGATTTAGTGTAATATTTAACAGGGCAATACAAAGCAATTTTTAAGAATTTTTTAAAACTACAAAAAAAAACTTCATAAATTTCTAAATATATCCTGTTTATTATCAATCTCACTCTAATAAGAGTACTAAAGATTAGAAAGTTGTAAAAAGATATATAGAAATAATTTAATTATTATAAAAACTCTCCTCAATTTCAATACAGTACCAGTTTAGTTCAGTTATTTGTCACAACTTTTCATCAAAGGTTTATGAAATGTAGTACTTCAATGCAATATTAACATGTGTCTATCACTTGAAAAATGTATTTCCTTAATTTTTGCATCAAACATATGTTGAAAAAATAGTAAATACATTTATAGCACGCTGTTCAATATAATAAATTTTGGAAATAAGGTTCGATCACTACATCGCATTATGCAAAATACACACATCACATAACCATGGCCAAGTACCTAGCCCTATTTTTAGAGGTCTATGTCTTAACAGCAATACTAACATTGCCATGTACTTTCCACCCAAATTAGACAATGTAGACAATGCCTGAATTGGTAACTCACTCCTTCCAAACTTTCACACGCACATGAATCAGTTAAATATTGCACTATACCCATTTGCAGACATTCTTCACAAATCCACTTCAGAACATACTTTCAACTGTCACGCCAGTCTTTCTGTACTTTTTTTGTGCTAGGAAACACCACCAGAGGACATGCTATACTAACTTCAGGAGCCAAGACTCGCAAAACTCACCCTCTAAACTTTCGGAAGTATTTTGCGGTGAAATAGACAAGACGCCAACAACAACAAGTAAATCATTTGAACAAGCACAAAAATATAAATATTCCAAACCCAAAATTAATATTGGATCCTAAATTATGGTCATACTTACCAATAAAAAATTTGGTTATTTTAATTAACCCTTTATATCACCGTGTTGCATATCTGCAACGTTCACAAAAAGCCTATGTCTTTGCCCTAACAAATTTTGAAGGACGATTTCGGCGATTGTCGGCCAAACCCAGTGCGCCAAGATGAAATTGGGCAATTGGGCACTGGCCTAATTGGGCTAACAAAAGAATCAGATGCAAATACCCAAAATGCAAAGAATTTACACTAACTATTTGTGAGAAATGTGGTGTAGGACTTTGTTGCAACAAAAGTAACAACTGTTTTAAAAAATTTCATGTGAATTAAAATTTTTGAATCTTTCAATCTTAGTGCCATTTTTCACAATGTTGAAGGAATGCAACAAGCACTTTTTGCCATTTTGCATAAGGGTGCAGAAATAGAACAATCAATTTTTTTTCAATAATTTTTCTTATTTTATGTTGTAAATTTTTTTATTATTTTTTACATGCTTTAAATGATGTATTCTAACGTATGAGTAATTTTTATTAAAATCAGAGATGTTGATATATAAAGGGTTAAAGGGGATATTTGAAACTAAATCTTAATGTATTTGCTAAATTATGTAATTTGAAAATTAATCTTAGTTTGAATAAAGATTACACTCCTTACTCATACGTGAACTTATTTTTATGTGTATTTCTTCAGAAAACTGGAATAACAATGAAGAATTGAAATTAATAAAGATGGTGCTGTTTTATTTT
The DNA here is from genome assembly GCF_043381705.1 of Parasteatoda tepidariorum. Classification (NCBI taxonomy): domain Eukaryota; kingdom Metazoa; phylum Arthropoda; class Arachnida; order Araneae; family Theridiidae; genus Parasteatoda; species Parasteatoda tepidariorum. Next base: position 43,266,873 of record NC_092211.1, on the reverse strand, counting down.
AAAAATATTTATATAATTACACTGTTGTAGCTTTCAAGGAAAACATGATTAAATAACTATTTAATCAATTGTTTTTTTTTTACCATATTCAAACAAAACAGCCAAATAACCATAAACGAGATCATATTCAAACTGTTAACTCGGGAAAAAAATCGTTTATTAACTGCTTTAATTTAAAAGGGTTAAACAACCAGAAGTTTATCGCACCAACTAAGCGCACATGACCAAGGCATTCAGTTCCTTGCTCTAAAGTACATATTATAGCCGTGAGGTCTAATCTGTCAGCAGAGCCGGATTATACCTTTCGTAGGCCCTAGGCAATTAAAGATAAACTTCTGAATACTTTTCCTAACTTTCATATTGCATTAAGAATATATTTGTCGATTCTTGGATCAAATGCAGAAGGAGAAAGATCTTTCTCCAAATTAAAATTGATAAAAAATTATTTGCGTTCAACAATGAATCAAGATCGTTTGGCATCCCTCGCACTTATGTCTATTGAATACGACATTTTGCGTAGTTTGGAATTCGACAGCATAATACAAGATTTCGTTGAATCCAAAAATCGCAAGAAAAAAAGTAATACATTAGATTCAAAGATCATAAGATTCTGCAAAATAATTTATTATCGAAAAATATTATATTTTTATTTGTATCTTCATAATTTTGTGCAAAATACACTTGTTGCTTTTAAAGCTAAATTATTTTTGTCAGCAAATTTTTTTCTCCGAAGTTTTTCGTAGGCCACTGAATTTCGTAGGCCCTAGGCACGTGCCTAGTGTGCCTATAGGTTAATCCGGCCCTGTCTGTCAGGGATAATCTGACCGGCAGAACGGGGTTTCGAGTCCCAACCTTGACACCCCAATATTTCCTACATTCCCTTAAGCGCGGGAAGAGTTCCTAGCGTCCTGCACTCTCTAATACCCATTACTTAACACGAAAGCCTAGCTCCAATGTCCAGACAAATTTTTTTATACTGTTTTGAAACTATAATAGTTGTAATCGGTTAAAATCGTAGGGGAGAGTGGGGTCGATTGTTACATTTTTTACTTAACTATTTTTAACTAACAAAAAATCCAATATATTATTAGTATTAATTGACAGACGAGTAAAGTAGACCATCCTCTACTAGAAAAAAAAATAAATACCTTATTTTAAGTGTTATTATATTAGTTATCAAAAATTTTTGACAGTCGTGCACTTGTCACAATTGCCCACCCCCCTTACGGGGTCAATTGTAACAGTTCATAAATTCAATTAAAACATACATATTATCATAGTTGTGATATATTTTTTTATTGATCAAAATAGTAGTGATATTTTAGGAGTAAAAATAATAATGAGCAGAGACCTAAGGAGTTAAACTTTTAACTTTAAGGGATTAAAAATTTTAATGTATGCTGTGAAAGGTGACAAATAAAATAATGCACATGCAACATAGTATAAATAATATAGGAAACTATTGGTAGTTCTTAAAAAGTTAAGTAATGGTTTATAAACATAAGATTATTTATTTTCAGCTGTTACAATCGTCCCTTTACTTATTGTTACAATCGTCCCCAAGACGCAATTTCAGCTTCATTTGTTAAAAACAATGCTAGTTAATTAACAAAACTAATTTTTTTTATTGAAATGTTAATTAAGGTGTCCACTTATATATTCGGTTAATAATTTTTATTTGTTTAAGCAAAATTACTTTGTTACAATATATAATAAATAAATTTTTGCTCTGTTACAATCGTACCCTGTTACAATTGACCCCACTCTCCCCTACAGTTTAATACTCATGGTTTAATAACCATACTAGTTGTAAACGGTTTCAAAACCATAAAAGTAAAAAACATTCTTCACTGTAAACTTTGCGGTTAATTGGATGAACTAACAGCTGTCAGCTTTTTTGCCATAATTTTAAAATGGAAATTCAACCAGTATAGAAACAGTTTATCAATAGAAATTAACTTTTTATGAAATTTAAAACATTTAATTCGAGAACAATTTTTTATCGAAAGTAAATAAAGACGTTTTTCATTATTTTGAACCACTCCCTTTAAGCCGAGCAGAAGAATTTCTTAAACTCCGCTTTGAAATAATTAAAATATCGAAGCAGATCGAATACCAGGAGATGCCAAAATGAGAATATTCAAAGAACCTTTTAACACACGCAAAAAAGAGACGAGGGAAAGATTAAAAGAGGCAATCTGATATAAAGGTTAAAAGGCTTTGTTATGACCCTAGTTTTAAATTAAAATATTTGGTTTGAAAAATGTATGTTCTTAAGTAAAATGTTTTCGGTAACATTTGTTTTTAATAACATTTTTCTCTTCTCTTAAAAATGCTTACTGAATGAAATTAAGTACCATCATCCTTTGCTGCATTTAAAACTGCACTTCGAAAATTCTTTCGCGATATTAAGTAACGCTTTTTGAGAAATATTATACTATTTTTATAATGGGTTTTCACCTTTTATTCATGATTTTTTAGTCGAATTTTAACGCGCTCTCCGAGGATGATAGCGAAAATATCGCAAAATGTGAATACGAAAAAACCTCATAGTAATGTGAAACTGATAATTACGTGTTTTAATGTTAGTGATAACTTAATGCTTAAAAAGTTATTCTAACACTGCAGTGTTAGAACTCATAAAATGTTCTAAAATAAAAGTACATAACAAATGCATAAAAATATTCGCATAAAAATATGCTTAAAAATAATACATAAAAGCAAACATTTAAAAATATTGTGCTTTATACAGATTTTTAATGATTTTCATTTGAGTGGCAACGTCTTGACAAAATGGCGATTTTTTTTAAAGTTCTATAAGCTTTTAAAAATTGAAAATATTTGCCTGTTTTAAACTTCAAACAATTCCTTTCCACCAGAGAGTAAACATAGTTTAGAGCTGGATCAGTGCTTTTAGCTCAAAGCATTCAAACTGTGGCTGCTTTATTTACCTTGGCGAAATAACTGTGAAGAACACCATTAATATATTCATAGCCTTGGCAGAAGTTGGAGGTATTGAGGAAAAAAGTTGTGTTAACAAACTATAATCAATAAAAGGGGGGAAATCGGTTGTTAAACCAGCTCTTTCAGATATTTTAATAAATTTTTATCTCACAAAATATTTACTGATTTGTATTCTACTGGTTAGCTTTAAAGTTAATCATGTTTTTATTCTTTAGTAACTAATAAATATACAAAATATTTCTAGATGACTTATTAAATGCATTGCTGCAAACATTGAACATTTTTTTATAGAATTTAAAATTTAAATGAAATAGCTTATTTTAGCTTTATGGTTGAATCTTTTGGTATGCGCAAACAAAACTGTAATTGAAAATTTATGTGTTCCTAAAGCAAATTAATACAGTGCACAAAAAATGGACTATCCAGAATAAGTTTTGATCTAATGATTGGATATTCAAGTTCATAAACTCAATCTTAATGGTTCAAGGGGGTGACTCCAAATATGCTAATTGATTTCTGCAGATGATATTTTAAGTCATGATATCAAACAACAAGAAAAGGTACTTTCTCTGAATAAACATACATTTTTTTGACGGAGTCTGATTTCTGCCCCCAAAATATAGGGAACAGCATTGACTTTTAAAAATAAATAGAAATCGAATTTTTAAATAAACAGAAGTCGTATTTTCAAATTAGATTTATCGCGAACTGTTGGACCGATTTTGGCTCATATTTCGTATTTTGCCATGCACAATTACATTCTTTAAAGTAACGTGAAAAATCGTGTACCTTATAATTTCAAATTTGTTCGATCATTGTTAAATGAAAAAGTGATTAATAATAAATATATGCTGAAAGTTATATTTTGCATGAAATCATCTTGTGAGAAACTAATTTTTTAATTAAGTTCAAACCTTTTTCAATTCACTTAAAAAGTTCTCGAAATATGGTGAAATACATTAAAAGTAAAGTTGCAATTAGGGGGTCAAAAATTTCGCTCTCTCCTGACCAAACTATTGGGACCGTATTTCCCAGATTGCTGCTAGCCTCATATTTTGAGATTTAGGAATCCAAAACAGACAAAAAAAGGTATGTTTATTCAGATAAAATGCGTTTCCATGCCCCACTTTGTAAATTAAAATATCGCCTTCACTAATTTATTCTATTTGAAGTCACCCTATCGAATCATTGGGTTCTAGAACGTGAAGATCCGATTATTAGATCAAAAGATTTTCAAGGGGGTCCACTTTTTCTCGCAAAGTAAAAACAAAAGCATATTACCAAACTATCCGGATGCCGTTCAATTTTTTTTAATTTAAGATTTTTGTTAAAAATAAAATCATTTTAAATTTACTCTAAAAATTGTATTTAATTTATAGTTCGTTTAAATACTCATTATCCTAACACTTCATGAGCGATAAGAAGCTTTTTCTCAGAAAACGACTTGAATTTCAAATAGACTAGAGTAAAGATTCGTTCGATTTTTTTTCTCCCATTGTCCAAGCCCTAGCTAAAGAACGCTTTTTACCATTGCATAGCAATGGAACTAAGCATATTTACTCCAACATAAATACCATCTCGACTTCTAACAAGGAATGTGTCCAAAATGTCACTTGCAAATCAGGCTGATGCTGATTTTTTAGAGATAGTTTTTGGAACAAATATGCAAGATTTGTTTTGCCCATTTCGAAGTGGTTATATAAAGTTATAAATTACCAAAAACTCGAATATTTTGCCTACTAATCCCTCAAATGTAAAAGAACTGTTTTCAGCAAAAGGTTGCTTAATTAAAGTCTTTTTATCTTAATCGGAAAATTGATATTTACGTTTTGAAAGGTAGCAACTAATATTAACTATATAAGCAACTAATACTACTATAAGTGCAATATATAGTACATTATAATAATTAGAATTGAAAATCTACTGCTTTAATTACAAGTTCTGTATTTTGCAATTATTTTTCAAAATAAAAACTTTTTTCTGAATTAAAGATAAATTAATTAAAGATAAATAATTGAATATCAGAGTTGAATTATTTGAGTTGAATATCTTCCAAATGTAGTCGTTATCAGGGACTTGATAAGTTTTCTGCGATTGTTATATTTCCACAACCAAAGAAGAAATTTTAAGCATAGTACTTTTTGTCCAGAAATACGAACCGTATTAAAAAATTCAACTTAATTTACGAGTAACTCTGCAGGGTATTTTATCTGTTATTTTTTCCAATGTCTGTCGAAATTGTGTTTTGTTCTATCTCTGGAGTTATTTAAAAGAATCAAAAGCATTTTTTAAAAAAATTATTCAGTTTTTTCCATCCCATTAAGTTTTTATTTAAAAATGATTCCATGAAAAATACATTTTTTTATAGTCTTTTATAATTTTTCTAGTATTTAATTTAATAGCGAATGCCAAAAAATTTCGAACTGTATGAGTTACAAATATTTAAATCATTTTAAATTATACAATTTAAAAAAAAAACACATTTTTTAAATCAAACAAATTCAGTCAATTTGTTCATGAGGAATGAAGATTTAAAAATACGACTTTTTTGAAGTTAATTGCTCGGAACTTTTGACATCCCATCACATCCAGAAATTTTTACGTCCCATCAATATGTGAGATCACACAAATTTTTACATAGAATTAAATTTTTTCAACTCTTCTGCAATTTTATTAAAACGCCACTTTCTCCTGTATAAAATATTCAGCGCCATTTAAAATAAAATAAGCTCTAAATAACTACGCAAATAAATAAACATAATTAAAAGAAAAATATTGGCTTACATGAACAGTTAACTGTTAGATTTTTTTCTGCCCAACTTATACAATACAACTGTATGGTTTCAACTCTTCGTTTTCGACGCGAGAAAAGAAATTTCATCCGGATTTGTGACTTTATACATTCATACTATGAATGTTTTATTTTATTTTATTTTATTTTATTTTATTTTATTTTATTTTATTTTATTTTATNATTCTAGCCCCAGATCAACTGGCCCCAGTCATGAACCAACAATAGAGCATGTCATCGTTAATTTTTACTAATCAACTTTTAGCCTTACATTTTGAATTTTTATCTACTTTTGATTTTAGACTTCATAGACTTCTAGTCAGACTTTTACTTTTAGACATTTACTATTTGGACTTTTAGCTTTCATTGATTTTAGTTTTGAGAATTTTTTTTAATCTCTTGTTTCCTTATTATTATAATCATTTAATTCTCGACATTTACACCGGCGCTATTGGGTTTCATTGCCTTTAACACATGTTTTTAATTGTCAAACTTTATTGTTAATCCACTTTTAACTGATCACCACCACTGTCATTTGGCGAAATTTTACTGTAACTTTAGTTTTTAGAGAAATTTTATTGTAATAATTATCTCCGTATACCCGCCTGGGGTGGGTCGGAGTTCAACCTATCTTATTTATATACATCGTTGAACAGCCGGCCCAATTTTTGGGTTTACGACTACCTCCGTAGCCTTGTAACTTTGAACCAATCCAGAAGACAAAGAAACTCCAGGATCAGTACATTAATGAAAATTACGAACTGAATGCTCGTAAAGTCAACGTTCGTCAAATTATTGTTTATTTTTCAAAAGTTGAAAGAATTTGCAGTCAGCTCTTGTCGTGAAGTTTGCAAATTATTTCAACAATGCAGTCCGTAGTAATACTTAAATCCTTATAAAAAGTTCTATCTCTTTCTATATCTTTCAGTTTTTTTTTATTATTTCTAATGGTATAGGAGATTGACACAGGTTGAAAAATAGCACAACTCAAGAGAACAAGGATATAAAAATTTAAAATCGTCATTTCCTCATTCAACACCTTGCTTCCCGGTATCGGTCAGCGATAACTGCTTCAAGGAGAGTACAGCAAAGGAGAACGTGGCGGCCATCTACTACAAATTGGCCTCGACGTATAGAGCAATATGGATCAGAAGCCAACTCGAATCTGTATAAGTAAGAGTTAAGACAGAAGTAAGAGATAATATAGAATCCATAAAGAGTCGGAACTGAGCCACGGCCTCGTGGCATGAATTTTGTTCAATGCAAATTGGATACAATGATAAATCATTTCAAAATCATACATCCCTTTCATGAAAAACAAATTATTTCCCCAATTTTCACCAAAAGTATATCTTTAATAATCTTAAATTCCACCATTTTGATTATTTATTTAAAAGAGGCTTTATTAAAGGTTTCTAAACCTCTTTCATTTCAAACATTACTAGTTGCAATTCATTCTTGCAAGCAACTTGTAATTGTATCTTGTATACAACTATTGTATCTTGTATTGTAATTATATCTTGTATTGACGATTGTTCGCATAAATGTTTTGCATATTTAAGAATAGGACATGCATATTTTTTCGTCATAATGCATTTTCTAGTATTTTAAAAAATTATTTTTGACCAAATTTCTCTTTACTCAGGGACTATCGTAAACTGTAAATAATTCTGGAGCAAATTACGGTAAAAGATGGGAAACTCTGGGTTACAATTTATACAGTAATTTTTACAGTAATATTTACAATTATACACTTTCACAATTAAACTACAATTAAATTATATCATATGTACATCACAATTAAATTACATTGATATATAATTACAATTCCATGTACAATATACGATTCCATATGCGATATACAATTCCATACGCCATTTGATTACATTGATTCAATGATTTTGCAGTAAATATTACTGTATAAAAATTACGGTATATGAGATTTTCTGTTCCCTAAAATTTTACTGTAAAAGTAAGCTTTAGGATAAAAAGTACCAGCACTTCGAGGGCGGGTACTTTTTACTGCAATTAGACCCAGACTTTTAACTGTGTATATCACAAATATATAGTTTTAAGTAGAGTTTAAAATAAATAAATTCAATCTATTTATGAAAATGACAAATAAAACTCTATTTTACAGATCTTAAATAACGTTGCAAGATATTAAAGGTATACCACAAAAAATATCGTTTAAAGAGATTAATCAATTTCCTGGAAAGAACTTTTTATTTCGAAAACAGTCTACTTCCTAAAGATTTAGCATCCGAAAATCCCAATCTTGCTCCTCTTAATTGCAGCTTATAGCTCAATTAAGAGTAAGCAGCGCAGGAAATAAACGAGATTATTTCTATAGTAACAAAATATTTACTATCGCTATTTAAGATAGTTAAAAGAATAATGGCAATGCTTAAAACACCCCCAAGGGTCTATTTAACAGCGAGCTTTTAGAAGGATTTTCTAGTTTGGAGTCTCTTAGATACTTTTATCTTTTTTGTAGATATTTTTACTGATGCCTTTAAACTTATATAATTTTCAGAGTTGCTAACTCTAATGATTCAAGTTAAGTAGTTGCTTTTAGTCTGTTTAAACTTTTGGAGAATATTTTCTTTTAATATTAGTATTTGTACTACATACTTAATTTAGCTCTTAAATTATTATTGATATCGAATTCAGTTTTATTTTAATTTCTCTCTGTGTTTTATAAATAAATTTTAATTTGAATAAAAATATAAAAATATTTTTTATATTTATCATATTCCAATAACTTATATTTTTAAAAGAGTTAAATAATCTGCGATACTAATTCATTTAAGAGAAAGATTAAAAAAACGACAATCAACTCCAATGATGCTTAAATAATTTTAGTAAAAAGTTCTAAACGAATTTTTTAAAAAAAATTTGCTGATTACTAAAAACCGGAAAATGGCAAAATGATAATAGTCAGTTTAAAAAAAACTTAAAAAATCGCCATTCTATTTTTGACACCAACGATGCTTTGTTAATTTTTGTAACTAGGCACTATTGAAATCGGAAGTACCCATGTCAGTATAGTTGGTACCTAATAAAACTGCATAAATACTGCTTACTTTTAGAATAAATACTTTGGAAAGAGATTTTTTCGTTCCTTGAAAGTAGTAAGTACTGGGAAAATTCGATTAATAGTGATAAATTTTGGCAATCATGAGTTAGTTTACAGCAACAGTGTCTTGCGAAGAGATGAGCTACTAAAAATGTGTTTTTCTCATTCAACTAGGAAAAAATTATTATGAAGAGAAGCAAATCATAATTAATAAAAAATGGAATTAAATAATTCCATTTTTTATTATACATTAAATATGACATACGCCAACTCAATTAATAAAACTTAAATAAGCTCTAAACATTGAGTTGGTTAGTTTTCTGCATTTTTAAAGTGTTATTTAGTACTGGTTTATCAGTTATTTACTTTACTTTCTTTTTTACAACGAAAAACAATCAGCACTCTTAAAAATAAATTTTCAAAATCAGCAATTATTAAGTTATTTTTTAAAAATTTAAAAAAAATGTAAATTTAAAAAAATTGTTGGTAGATAGAGAGGGAAAATTTTTAATTCCTTTCTTCAAAAGAACAAAAATTAAAACAATTACTTGCTTTCTATAGAGATTTTTCTAGGGACATTCCCTTTTGAGCTAATTTTACCACCCCTTAATGGATTTACTTAATTTTAACATTAATTCTAGTTTCTTTCCAATAAGGAAATTGTTCTAATATGATAATATGAAAATTAAGGTTTCTGATATTCAATAAAATTATTCTAAATGTTCTGAATAAATAATTATCTAATTTGAATTTGCTTTAATATTTAGTCACGCTGTTAACGTCAATATGTCATTATTGAATGTAATTACTGAACAGGAGATAAAAGGACGAATTAACTCATGGAGAACTTCAACACCGGAAAGACCATTAAATTAGATAATAATGCAAATATATAAATATACATTATGGTAATGGATATTTATTATTAGATCACAGTCAAATTAAATTAACGAACAAATCATTAAAGAAATGGCTTATCTTACGTTAGTGGCGTGTTTTTACATTTTAACCGCGTAAATTATACATTTGTTGTTATAAAAGATAAATATGTTTTAAGGTAACTTCGAATAAAAACAGCTATATCACTCTGTTTTCATAAAATATTATTTTTTTTTCGAAACATCTTTTTTTTATTTATAGTTTGTAATCAATTAAAACTTCGGCAATATTGAAAATAATTATTATGGTTAAAAAATTTAAGAGCAATCTTAATTTTTCATAATGTTACACTGAGAAAAAAAAAGTCTGATCAAAACTACCAGAATATGGTAAAATTTAGAGTATTTTTGAATCTAAGGGAACACATAATAGCTCGATAATTTTGACCGAAGCGCATAGGTAATGATTTTGGTAAAATTATCATTATTATGGTTTTGTCATGTGACATAGGGTAAACCAACCAGTGCAGGAACAGTACCCAGTGAAGGAACATTTCATATATATTGATTAAAAATGAGAATTTGAAAGTTTTTCTTTAGATTGATTGGTAACAATAGCTTACTGCCAAACAATAGGAAGTCATCTAGCAATGGTTTGGATTACCTGGTCAAATAGACTTCTCTGGAAAATTTTTTGAATTTGTTATTATCTCTGCAACACCTTGTTTCTTTGTAAAAATTGTAAGGTGAGTGTTTGTATTTATATGTTTGAAGTGCAATTAATTTCATGTAATAGTTTTATTTTTCTCGCTGGGAAAAAGAGAATTCAAAATTTAGTTATTGAAGTCACGTTTTATTTTTCTTTAAGCATCAGAGCATAATAAAGTACTGAGATAAGGGGGTGTTTATTCACTGAATCACCAAATGATGAAAAACCAGTGAAGGAACAAGTGTTCCTTTACAGGGTTTTTTTCTAAGTTGATGAAAATAGGAGATAAACTTTAATTTTCTTGTACCTTTAGTGATGTTCCGCATCAAAAGTATGTTAAAAATACGAAAAACAAGTTCTAACCAGTGAGGGAACAGTCATGTTCCTTCACTGGGCATAGATTTCCCAGTGAATGAACAGTATATGTTAATATGTTGACACTTCAATTTTCAATTCATGATTACAAAGAAAAGTTAACATTTTCCAAGTATTTATATGTTATAAGTTCAATATTAGGCTTGCTTTTAAATATTTGTATGGCTCATAAATTCATAAAGAGCATTAAAAAATAACCAAAATTAAGTGTTCCTTTACTGGGTGTTCATTCACTGGTAAGAGCTGTTCCTTCACTTGGTCTTCTTACTACTTGTTATTTGAACCTCCAAAACTTTAAAACAATATTATGTAAGTTCTCTAAAAATTTTTTACATAATTTGCAATTAGTAACAAATATGTTGACACTGTCATTTAACTAAAATTACGAATTTTGAAATTAATATGATTTTTCAAAAGGCAAGCGAAGCTTAAGTGTTCCTTCACTGGTTAGTTTACCCTACATTCTGAGAAATTTGATAATTTAATCAAGATACCTTTAGAGCAGGGCAAAAACCATTTATTCGGTAAAGTTCACTTTTAAGTTTTGCATTTTTTACTAAGCATATGGTTATAAAAACTGTAATTTTGAAAACCAGAATTTTTAGTAAACGGTTACCATATTAACGGAAAAATTACCAAATGAATGATTATATTAAATACCGTATATTTTTGTCTCAATTATAGTTTTCCTTACGAGAGATGTCATTTCATTCATTATGGTAATTTTTGCAGGTTTATTTTCTTTGTGCACTTTAAACGTCAAAAAAATATTATAAATTTGACTACTATAATTATGTTGTTAATTATTGAATGATAAAATTTGTTAATTCTTATAATTTATACTTTAAAAAAGCATTATAATGTATATTATTATTATAATTTTAAAAAATATACAATTTAATTTTTTGTTATAATTTTTCGTCTAAAAAGTATTTCTAACGGAAAAACTGTTACAAATTTTGATAGTTATAAATTTATTTTATTAAAATTTATGCAAATTATTGTATTATTCTGCAGAAATATTATGATTACTGTATTGATATAATAATATTGTATTCTCTCTCTCTCTTTCCTTAATTTTTTTGCTACTTTTAATTTGACATCTTTATAAAATGAAATGTTTATAAAATAAAGAAATGCTTGTAAAATAAATGACGTATTTATAAAATAAAGAAATAAAGATCTCATGAGGGAAAAATAAATTTCCTACAACGATAAATAAATAGTCAATATTCAAAGCTAAGGAAAATCTGAAAAAATATCGAAAAAGAACTTAATTTTGCAATAACTTTCGAGCAAATTAGAATTTCGAAACAAAATTCGCATTACATTCACAAAAAAAAGGCTCTTTCAGCACGTCAAATTTTAACCCCATAGTTGCCTTTCAGCGGGCTGCAGATTGAGCAAATATCGTATCTTTTATCCTGCAAGTTTAACAGTTAATAATTCTCAAACTGATTCTCAAATCTTGGTTTTTTTTGTTTCGTCGTGTTCCCTATATTTTTTTCCTACATATCTCCGATCTTCCACGTTTCTAAGTCTTATAGATTTCGTGAAGCAATGCGAAATGTAACGAAAAGATTGTTGTTGTTGTTGTTGTTCATTTACGTCGCACTAGAGCTGCGCAATAGGCTATTGGCGACGGTCTGGGAAACATCCCTGAGGATGATCCGAAGACATGCCATCACAATTTTGATCCTCTGCAGAGGGGATGGCATCCCCGCTTCGGTAGCCCGACGACCTGCACGCGAAGTCGAGCACTTTACGATAGAACAGTTTAACGAGGACCAATACCGCACACCCTCGGTCCCTACGCAGACTGATCCAAGTGGTCACCCACCCGCACACTGACCGCAGCCAGTGATGCTTGACTTCGGTGATCTGCCGTGTCTTAACGATCAGTCCACTGCGGGACGTAACGAAAAGAAAAAAGGGTATAAAACATTTGAAAAAAAGACTCTTAAATTTGTTATAATTTTCGAACAATTAATTATTTCGAAAAGGAAAACTTTGTGTTGAGTTTGCAAACAAATGTGACTCGCTCATCATGCCGAATTTCAACTCTGTAGTTGCATTCCTGCGACATGTAGAGTAGCCCGAATGGCATTTTTTTTTTCAAACAAGTTTAACAGTTAATAATTCTCGAACTAATAACCGAATTTTGTTTTTGTTTTATTCTATTGTATTACTTATTTGTTATATTCTATTGTATTACTTTACTCTATTATACAACTTTGTACATTTTTTTACACAATCCAAGTTTCTTAGCCTCATAAATTTGCTCAATCATACAAAACTTAAGTTGAACTCTATAAGCAGGGGGGAGGGCGACCTTTACGATTTTTTAATATAGAGATTTGTATTATGATGATAATTGGAATTTTATGATTTACAATTCTTTATTTAAATTATATGAAAATTCATTAATATTTCTTGTACATTATATCTCAGAAAATTTTTATTTAACTTAGAATATTTAAAAATTATGTTACACTTTACGATATTTAGGAAACATTATTTCATGTGATTTATAATATCTCAGGATGACTTAACTGAAATCTCAAATAGGTCTCAGATATCTGAGAAAGAACTCTTTCTTGTGCTATTATTTTACGTAATAATTTAGTTAGTTCGAACACGATCTTTAACTATCAATAAACGTTTTACGATTTATGTAAACCTTTAGTCCCGTTATGGGTGTAAACTGTTATTGTTATATTAGAAGGAAGATCTCGGAGATAAGACATTTATATATTTCTGGCATAAACTGTTGCCGAATAAAAAATTTTACAGTGTCTTCGTTTGCCGAATAAAAATTTTTACAGCGTTGAGAATGTGTTTTATGCTTGCACAGACATTTTTGTAAAACGTCTTTTAGACGTGATGTTGTTAAAACATTTATTCTAAAAATATTTATTGATTTTCTTTTTATTTACTTGAAAGATTATTTTGTTTGCGTGTTGAGTTTTTCATTTTATTAGAGCACAGGATTTCAGTAATAGTTAAATCTCTTTGTTTATATTTTCTCCAAGTATTTAATTTTTTGGTAATTCTCTTAGCAAACTTTTGATATTTTTTGAAGAAAAAGCAGAATATAGTTCTTACTTTTAAAAACGGTTTTTCAATATAAATTGAAACGTTTTATAAAGTGATTATGTGAGCAGATGATAAGTGTTCCCTCAAAAAGTTATAATATTACATTTTAAAACAATAAGTAAATAAATAAAATATTAATATTTATTTAACGGACGAAATCACCAATTTAAAAAAAAATTTAAGTGGTTATTCTTGAACAGCAGAAATGAGAAGAGAAAAGAGGAAATCTGAAGTTTTTTATTTTTTATTTTCTTATCTTATTGAAGTAAAATCTTTTGTAGTATTTTGAGAATTTTTAGGAGAAATCGAAATTTTCAATGCAAAGATTTCATTTCATTTTAAATATTAAAACCTTTTTCCATTCATTTAATTTTAAGCTGTTGGTCTTGTATTATTCTTAGCAAAAGTAGGAGAAAATAAGTGGAGTTGTACGAGGAGCATCCAGAAAGCAAGTTTCCCTATTTTTTTAAAAAATATATTTATTAACAGCAAGTAATATATCAGTAATATATTTATTAACAACAAGTACAGCAATGTTTCAGCTATTTTTCAACATAGCCACCACTAGAATTGAGACACTTGTCGTATCGTGGGATCAGCCTTTGTATCCCTCTGTCACAGTTCTTTGTTAAAGAGAAATAGGGAAACTTAATTTCTGGATGCTCCTCGTATAAAAATCAAAACATGCATTTTTTAAACAAAAAGAAAAGATTATTGCTTACTTTTTCGTAAAATTGTGCCGCATGTTCTACAAAATTTAATTTCTCAACACAATGGATTAACTTCTAGCAACAACATATTTCATTCCACATTGTAAGAAAAGCACTTTTAAGTTTTTTTTCTCTACTACCAACTACACATACTTATGTGACCAATTTTGAAAATGCAATAGATGTGGGTCAATAAAGCCTATGCATCGAATAAGTAAGGAGCCAGAAAAGTCACTCTCAAAATTAGCTTAATTTTTACACTACCACTTATTTATTTCAACATGCAATTGTTTTTTTTTCTCCATACAATACACAAATTAACTCATTATCTCATGAATATGATCTTTTCTTCAAGCAAAAGAGGGATTTATGTCTATATAATTTAGCATAACCACCAGAGTTTAGACTTAAATATTCCCTTGTGCCAAACAATTAACTACATGTGCACCACCATCTGCATATTTTTAAAATTCCTTCGTGTATTTGTTTTTTAATGTAGGGAAGTGCTTTTACCGTATGGTAATTTCTATACGATATTATTGCTTGAAATAGCCAATTTTATTTGCTCAAAAAAAAAATTTTATTTTCTGAAAAGATTTAGCAATTCCAAATGTTTTGGTTCTACTCTTACCCGTGTTAAAATAACTGACAGAGATAATCTCCAATTTACAATTCTTTCAAATTCTTTCAAAAATCAAGGACAATCTTCATATTTACAAATTTTTCAGAAAACATAACACAGCCAAAGACAAATAATGAGAAAAATAGATTCAATCTTGCATCTGTACAGTAAAATTAACACATACGTAGATAAAATTGTAAACAAAAAAAAAGTTATTATAAATTTGCGATTTTAATAAACATTTTTATGCACTTTTAATTGCTTGGAATGGAATAAATGAGATTTAAAAAACGGTAAAAGTCCTTATGCATTCTACAAGCCACTAGAGCTTTTAGGAAATTAATAACGTATTTTTCAAATTTACTATTCTTTTGGATTCTTTATTTTTTTAAATTTCAATAACTGATAAGAATTATTTGGAATTTATGAAAATAATCACATTTCTTTAGCTTATATATTTTCAGAATGGAATGGCAAGCCATTTTTTCAAAGAACCAACAAAAATACCTATTGAGTAAGTTTAGAAACTGAAAATGGATTTTCTGTTTCTCCTCTCAGTAATTTTGAGCCTTGTTCTATTTATACCTCAAATCTGACATCTGCTGTCGGGCCGATAATTCCGCTTTAGGGTTAATACCCTTTCTCAGCTTTAAGATTCTGAGACCTCATATGTTCTTTGTAATAAGCAAAACAAATCACAGATATTAATTCCTAACCTTAAAATTTACTAGTATACAAAATTTGAGCATGATAAGCAACAAATTATGCACATTCCTTTTAATTGCATAAATAATCAAATGTGTGATGCTATAATTGTTTTAAAATTTTCATTTTTTCATTATTTTTTATATAAAGCATTAAAAGACTGTTGTTCATTTTGAAAAATAGAATATGAAACGTGAAATTAGGACTGATAAGTTCGATTCTGTGCATTGCAATTGCTAGAGTCATTCTAATACCATTTCTATTTAGCTAAAAAATATTTTTAAAACTATTCAAATATAATACAAAAAAATATCCTTACACGTATTCTTTTCTAGTTTTGTATACTTTAATTAACAGGTATAAAATAAAAATATGTAACGCTGTATTCAAAGCAAACCCTTCTATCAAATTAAATAATGACACATTAATTAATTTAAAATTTTAACTTAAAGATTTGAAAAACTTTTTTCTCAATTATGTTGATATTTTTTATGTAAATTACGGATAAATCAAACCTTTTAGTTAACATTTCAAATGTATAATAAAAAAAGGATTTTTTTGATTTAGTATTTTTTTAATATTTGTTATTGTTTTGTCATCAATTATATATCAAGTCATATTAAAGAGCAAGTTTTTTTTAAACTATTATTTAAAACGACCATAAAATTTATAATCCTCATACCAAAAGAATAGTCTTATAAAAACTACTTCTTAATGTTATTTTCATTAAAAACTAAAATTAACTTTGGTATTTGTTACGTGAAGCGTTAAAATAATAAAGATATTAATATTATATTAGAATAAATTTCTTGTGATATTTCGTTGCCTGCACTTGGTTGCATAACTTCTTGAATGTTTTAGCTATAAATAAGGTTTCATTAGAAGCATTCTTGGGTGTGCTATTTTTGGAATGTTAGCAATTTCTTCTGATTGTGTTTTGATGACTTCTCTCAGAATATAAGCTTTTGTGATTTTTGTGATTAAAAGCATTTTTTAGTATTATGTAATGTTATATATATATATATATATATATATATATATATACACACCGAAGAGCCATTACATTATGACCACCCTCCATCTATAAAAATGGGCTCGCCCAGGAGCAATGTTTTCATGGGGCACATTAGAACCCATAATCCTCATAGAACAATCCCTGACGCCTGTAAGCTACTAGAACATAGTTGCAGACCAAGTTCACCCATTCATGGTAACAGTTTTTCCAGCGGGGGATGGTGTTTACCAACAGGATAATGCACCATGTCATAAGGGTCGAATCGTCATGTATTGGTTCGAGGAACATTCCAGTGACTTTCAAGTCATGTCTTGGCCCTCAAATTCACCTGACCTTAATCCAATAGAGCATTTGTGGTCCTACTTGGAAAACCAAATTCGTGCTGCCTCGCTACCACCTCGCAAAGTGAGGAAATTGCAGGAACAGTTGGTGATCGCTTGGTACTAGTCTCCATGTAAAGCAAATGCGTGTTAGTTCAACGAAAAAGTTCTCCAAATGTAGTAGTTTGTAACAATGCTTGACCGAGAAACTACGTTATCTTTTGTATTGGGTTCAAAATACAAGGTTGCGAAGTTAAACATTGATAGCCTTATAGCCTTTAACTCAAAAGTGGGTCGGATGTTCCACGTTGATTAAGAATAAAAATAAATCCTTTTCGTAAATTGTTCGATACTCATCTTTTTGACACATTAATTTTTAATCACCTTGCATTTAGTAGATTATGGAGCATCCCTTGAAGATATAAGAATTCAGGATGTGTTCGATAAATACTTTTCAATATATACGACCTACATATTTCTCTTATTTCTTTATATTCTTCTTGAAAGTCATTTAGCCAAACTTTGGTAAGATTAACTGTGCAGTCACGGGCAGAGTCATTAGGATACTCGGAACAAATTACTCATTTAGGGGTAGTGTGATGTCCCTGAAATGCAGGATTTAGTCATTGCTAATTAAATTTAAAAGGGAAATAAAAATAAAAATCCATGTTTTTAGTTTCCATTTATGCGTGATCAATTTAAATTATTCTAAGAAAAAATTACAATTTCCGAAAAAAAAGAAAAGTTTTTTTTAATGCAAAATAAACTGTCCCAATCTTCAGTATCATATTTATCTTCCCTAAAGATCACACGATATTGTTCTCCATGGTAATGCTGTCAAAACTACCAGAATATGGTAATATTTACCGTGTTTCTCACTCTACAGAAATATCAAAAAGCTCTATATTTTTATTGAAGCTCTTCGGTGAGAGTTTTGTCAAAATTAACAATAAAATACAGTTTTATATTATGTTACTATTTCATGATAACTTAGAGCATGGCATAAAAAACATTTAATCGGTTAAATTTACTTTTCAATTTTGTTTTTTTTTAAATTATTCAAAGTGAGGTAATAAGAACCAGAATTTCCGGTAAACTGTTACCAACGGAAAAATTACAAAATGAATCGCTTAAATATCGTATATTTCGATTTCTTTCGCTATATAAGATCATAAGGCAGCAATAAAAATATTTAGTCTGTCGTTGATCTGATGCCTCTTTTAGCTAGATTCCAATGACCATTGCATAGTTCACTCCTCTAACTGCTTTCCTGTGGAACTAAATGAGTATATGTCATCTTTTAAGAAATGGTCTCTAATCCAACAAAAAATCCTTGAAAATGAACAATTTCTAATATATAAAAGATCAGTTTTTTAGTTTTCTGTCTAAATATATTGATAATTATTCACAAAACAAAAATCAATTTAAAATTTTGCCCGTAATTAGCAGTTTAATGAATAACCATTGTAGAAATCTAGTAATCGGTAAATAACAGAAATTTGTGGTCATGAAATTAACAGTTAATCGTGATAAAAATATGAATAACAAGAAAAAGAAATTTTTTTAATTCGAAAATTCGACAGCATTACTTGCCTGTCTAGACATGCATTCTAAAATAACCCAAGAAAACTCACAAATCTTTAAGAGCTCTCTTTTTGACATTTCAAAAACAAATATTAGCTCTTGGAGTACCTTCTCTAAATAATTCTCCTTTTAGCACAAATTCCCCCAGAACTTTCTAAAAATAGATATGTTGTAAATGAAAAAAAGGATATCTATTTATATCCATGATGTATAGGTTTAAGCATCGATATTTCAGGCATAGTCCTCTTTCTAGAACTTTAAAATTCAGAACTTTAGATAAATAGAAATTTACTGTATTATTATAAAATTTAATATTATAAAATAAAATATTATAAAATAAAATATTATAAAATAAAATATTATAAAATTAAATATTATAAAATTAAATATTAAAAAAACTTATACTTCAAAGTTATTTTTATTACAGTTAAAGAAGTGATTCCTCTACCAATTAACTAAACGCTTTTATTTTTTCACTGCTAAATAATCAAATTTGAGTATGTTGAAAAAAATACAGCCCAGTATATTAATGACATTTCTGCTAAAGAAACCATTAACCTGGTCATACAAACTGAAATATTTATAAAACATTCATTAGGTAACTTTTCCGCTTATATGGGAACGGATTATCGGAAATTCCAGTTTTCAAAAGTATAGTTCATGTTACCACATGTTTAGTAAAAAATACGAACTGGAGAAAAATACCGAATAAATTTTTCTTTTAATGCCATACTTCAAGAAATCATGATAAAATTACCAAATTTTGACACGTTTTGCCAAATTATCATTACCAAAGAGCTTCAAAAAAATTACTGAGATTTTTGGTGTTCCCATTGAGCCTGAAACATGGCAAATTTAACCTTATTCTGGTTGCTTTGACCATACTTTCTTTACTCGCTGTACAAGCATTTGGAAATTGAACAAGTAAATCAGCAAATTTGAGTAACCACTAATCTAAAATGCTCCGAAGTTAAAAACTATTTCACCTATAAAAGGCAAGCTACGGTGGTTTACTGGTTAAAAGCACTGCGTTCTAGCTGCAAAGGACTGGTATTCGATCCTCACGTGAAGTTAGAAAAACAATATTTTCAAGGACGAAAATGTACAGTTTCATAATAATTTTGTTTATTTAAATCTAATTCATAAGATAAACTTCGCAAAAATATCGTTGCGAAATCTCATTACTAAAACTTGTTTATCTTGACGAGAAGAACCACTCATTGGTAATCCAACTGCTATTTAACTCTAAGAACTGAGAATATTCATATGAGGATAGGGTATACTTAATAATACATATGAATAAACAAAACAAAGTGAATGAAGCGTGACTATAGTTTCAAAAAAGGGTTCAAACAGTTGAAGAAGAGAAGCAAACTTAAACAAGATAATTAAAAAAAGGGGGGAAAGAGTTGCAATGGAGCTTGGTAGGAACCCTAAGGTGCAGAAATGGAGAAATTGAATTCGAATAGGTCTCCAAACATTAGGAAAGAAATAAATGCAGAAAAGATTATCAACTGAATTTTTAGAATTTTTCAAAGTATGAAATGATTTACTGAAATCAAGTTCGGTAGATGAGGAACAACGTTAAATGATTTTAGCAGAAGAAAACTCAAATAGAATTCTAACCGATGGGCGGTATAAGATTGTTTAATATCCTGATTATCTTTCATGTTTTCTTTTTAAGTCAAAGTTTAACGCAAAACCACACTGACAAGAAATTTGATAAATACTTCAGTTATTAATATCATCAACAGAATCTATCAGTTTAGTGAAATTAAGTTAGTTTCCCGAGAACAAAATGACTTAAATTCATTCAAAATATCATCAATTCGGGGACTGACTTTCGGATGATAAGATAAAACAACCAAATTGCTAAAATTCTAACTCGAAACGATTTCCTGAAATCGAGTTTGGTAGATGAAGAATAACGTTAAATGATTTTAGCGGACGAAAACTCAAACCAGTGATTAGAATTCAAACCATGAAGGGCCATCTAAGATTGTTTAATATCCTGATTATCTTTCATGTTTTTTTTAGTCAAAGTTTAACGCAAAACCACACTGACAAGAAATTTGATAAATACTTCAGTTATTAATATCATCAACAGAATCTATCAGCTAAGTGAAATTAAGTTAGTTTCCCGAGAACAAAATGACTTAAATTCCTTCAAATTATTAGCAATTCGGGGACTGACTTTCGGATAAGATAAAGCAACCAAATTGTTAAAATTCTGATTCGAGAGTTCGTTGGAATGCATGATTATTTTTCAAAAGATAAAATCAAAAGTATTAGAAGGAAATACACAGATAGTTTTAAGGTAAATGAGCTCTTCGTTAAGGAGACTACTTTTGGAACAAATTTTAGAAGCACGGTGAAGAAGCCTTTCAAAAGGCAGCTATCTTTTGACTAAAGGGATGGGATGCAAGGTAATGAGGAGAATTTAAACCACTAATGGTTTCGATAAAGCATGTATGCCCATTATTATATCTTTATTTTTACTTTATTAACGTTGCTTAATTTACTCAGCTTGTAATATTCCCATAATATTGTGGTTACAGGACGAAAATGATGCAATGATAGGTATTAGAATCTGATCATTTTATTTCAAACTAATCAAGCACTAAATATAATAAATAATGTAAGGATAAAAATTAATATTTTGAATGTTTAGTAAAGCTACAAAATGCTAGGAATGTCATAAGAGATCGCATAAAATTCATTTATAAAAATCCTATTTCAATATAATACACTTAAATGGCAGCAGCGAAAATTTAAAATAAAAACGTTTAACTCTTCGATTAGGAGTGCGTCATCATTTCTATTACAATTGTTCAACAATCAACATTATTAACTGCAAAACAGTTCACGTAAAGCAAAAGTTAATTCTGTTTCTAAACCAAGAAAGGCATAGTTAATTAGATAATAAAAAGGAAAAATGTACTAAACAGAAAATTTAGCCATAAGTTTCCAGACACTATTTTGTCACATCAGTGACTTAGGCCACTAAAAGATCTTTTTATCGCTTTGCGATAATTTTAGAAACGAAGCCAATAAAGTAATACCGTTAAGAAATATTAGTTAGCTAGCTGAATAAGCATTCTCCTTACAAGAGACAAAAAGCAATAGCTATTGAATCTCTATTAATCATCATTGAGCAATCATGAACAAAACTAAAGAACCATGTATCAACTATTGCTAAATAAAATAAACAAAATCCCTTTCGTTTCTAAGGAATTTGAAGAATTCACTTTGGATAAAGTTATATCGCCCACTCTTTAGTTTCACTATATTAGTTATCAGAAAAAGCAGAAAAGAAGGCAAGGAAGGAAAACAAAACAAAAAAGTGGGTCTGTATGTAGAACAAGAATTTTTAGTAAGAATTTTGAAACAGATAGAGATCAGACTACTTGAAGCGAGACACAATAGTCTATGAATTTGGTTACGCAAGAGTCTATAATACAAGAGTTAAAGAATAAAGAAAACGTCACGGCAAGAGTCTATAATACAAGAGTTAAAGAACAAAGAAAACGTCACGGTAAGATTTCCCGAGAGTCGAGATTATTGGTAAAAGCGCCACCAAGTGGCCTATAATGATTGCAATTGAATAAGCTAAATGGTTTTAATATATTTGAGACGAAATGAAGTGCACTGTGCGCCAAAAAGAAAGGACCACCCAGAATAACTTTTGATCTAATGATCGGATCTTCACATTCTGGGACTCAATCTTAATGGCTCTAGAGGACAACCTCAAATATGCTTATTAATAAGTGCAGACGATATTTTAAGTTACGAAATCAGACACAAAATCGTACTTTCTCTGAATATGCATACTTTTTTTCGACGGATTCGGATTTCTGACCCCCAAAATATAAGAGGTAGCAACAATCTAAGAAATATGGTCCCAATAGTTTGGTCAGGAGAGCACTCTAAAGTTTGGTCCCCTTAATGTTAATTTTACTTTAAGCGTGTTTCGCTATATCTTGAAAAATTTTTAAACGAATTAAAAGAAATTTGCACACAATTATAAAATTCGTTTGTACAAAGATAATTCCATGCAAAAAATTACTTTTAGTTCATATTTATTATTTTTTATTACTTTATTTAATAATGGCCGGAAAAATGCTGAATTGTTAGGTATAAAATATTTTGCATCATTTTAAAGAATGTAATTTTACGAGTCAAAATACAAAATTTGAACTAAATCGGTTGAATGGTTACTGATAATACGAATTTTCAAAATACGACTTTCTTGAAATTCTAATTTTTCAGAAACTGCTTGACCGATTTCATTCAAACTTTGTATTTTGCCTTGTAAAATTATATTCTTTATAATGACGTAAATATTTGTATACCTTACAATTCATCATTTTCGACCATTATTAATTAACATAATAAAAAATAATGCATATTTACTAAAAATAATTTTATTACCTTTGAATGACCTTTAGATAAACGAATTTCATAATTATGTGCAAAATTTTTCAATTCGCTGAAATACGAAAAAGGTAAAGTTAACATTAAGGGATGCAAACTTTGGCACGCTATGCTGACCAAGTTATTGTTATCATATTTCCCAGATTGCGACTTCCCTATATTTTGGGGGTCAGAAATCTGAATCCGATTAAGAAAGTTATGCTTATTCAGAAAAGTACGTTTTTGTGTATGATTTCATAACTTAATATATCGTCTGCACTGATTAATTAGCATATTTGAAGACACCTTCTCGATCTATTAAAATTGAATCCTAGAACGTGAAGATCCTATCATTAGATCAAAAGTTATTCAGGGTGGTTCGTTTTTTTTGCGCACTGTATCCGCAAAAAAAAAACGAATCACCCTGAATAACTTTCGTTCTAATGATCGGATTTTCACGAACTAAGTGTCAATTTTAATGGTTCCTGGGGGTGACCTCAAATATGCTAATTAATAAGTGCTAACTATTAATTAATATACGAAATCAGACACAAAAACGTACTTTCTCTGAATAAACATAAAATTTTTTTTTGCATATTTGGAATCTAGACACTTGAATTAGGGGCGGGGGGGTAGACAAAATTTGAAAAAAATTGGATCGTAAATTGGGTCGCAATAAAGGTTTATATATTTGGCGATAGTCCAGAAAATCGCCAAAAAAAGTCGCCTGCGCAAATGAATATTAAAAGATAACCCATTGACTAATTCAAAAGAGGAACGCTTAATTTTACTAGGTTGCTAGGCAACCATGCTATGACTGTAAAAAAATTGAAATAATGTTTTGTGATTGCTCAGAGAGGTTTAATTCATTGTTAATAGAAAATATCTCGAAGCTTCTAGGCAATAGACAATTTTTAGGCTAATTTCTGTCTAAAAAGCAAAAAAAAATTTATTTTAATGTCCATTGAAAAAAAAATTTGAATCGATTTATAAATTATTTATGATTTTCTAAGTTTTTAGAATTTAAATACATGAACTTTTTATCTGATATTGTTTAGATTATGCTGTTTTTGCTAAATTTATTCGAGGATTTCATACTAAAATCAAATTAACATAACTTATTACAGCTATGTACAAAATTTTAGGGATAAGCTTTTTTACAGCTTTAACCCCTTGGGGACGGGTGATTCATGAAAGCATTCATACAAAATCAGAATCAGGATGCAAATAAATAAAAAACGGTAGCTTAATTGCAGGCGTTGCTAATTTCACAGACTTACTTTGCCTTGAATTTAATTATTGTTAGTTTAATCATATATATAACCAATGTTAGTTCAAAGTATAACTAAACTATTTTATTTTGAACTAATAAATGGTGAATCAAACAATTATAACCTCGCCCACAAATAAACTGCTAAAGAATTACTTTGATTACCAGTTTTATCGTCTTACCCTGGTTGATACTGTTTTATGCTGTCACCTATTTGTGATAGTCGGCGCGAAAGGGTTAATCGAGTCTTCTAGGCAAGAAAGTTTGAAGGAAAAAAAAGTGCTTGAAAAATAAAATTTAGATTGTATAGTAATTGTAATGCACATTCACAAGGTTTTCTGTAATTTACGATATTTCTTTTTTCTATAACTCAAGGAATTGCTGAATGCTTAGTGGCATTTTAAAGACATTGAAATATGTTATGTTTAAGAATAAGATATTGAAATAATATGCTGCATATTGTATGATTCGTTGTTTATAAAATCGATTTATTCTGCTAGATATTTAGGTTACATGGTTTTCTTTGGATAAAGATGATTAGCAAATAGCATCCTCGTCTTTCGATGCATTCTGAAACTTACGTTCGCAAATTCACCATACAATGTCGCACAGCATATTCTTCAATTACGATAAGCTACATTTACTGCTACTATGATTATTTATGTTTTCTTATATATATCTGATGCTCTCCTTTTAAACAATGCTAGTAAGATACTGAAATGGGGCCCAAAAACTTAAAAGATAAAATATTTTATTTCATTAACTCAAAATATCCGGTCTCAAAATCTTAACTTTTAAGTTAAATATAACTTTTACAATATTGATGCTCTTACGTTTTTAAAGACCACATGAATCCTGCTAAAATATTAAAATGCATATGTTTACTTTAACGAGTGTAAAATCCTTATCAAAATAATGATCAAGACCCAAATGTAAAACAGTATAAATGACGATAAAAACTCAACTGGCTTCAAAACATATGAAGAGGGAAGTAAAAATCGACATGCTTCGAGCGTTCAAATATAATCGCCCATTCTCAAGACTTGTCAGGCTTGAATAAAACATGTCTACTTTTATTATCATCTATTATTTTTTTTAATCAATGAAGTTTAATAGTTAGTTTTTTAAATCAATGAAGTTTTCATATTTTCGATTCAGTTTCTTGGGATTATCCATTTAGTTACACAACATATTAAATTATTTTACTCGATATTAAAATAAGTTTTGAAAAGGTATTCTTTATGTATCGATGCCAAAGTTTATTCTACATATATTTTAGGGTATGCTTTCGGAGTATTTTGATCGAGTTTATTTTTACACCCTTATTTGCTTAAAATTATTAAATAATTTGCTTAAAATAAATTATTCAAGCTACATGATTTAATGCATTTATAGTATAACAGTAAACGGGGCTTCCATCGCATATTCTTAACCTTAATACCGGTATCATTAAATAAATGGAATAAGCTTAGATAAATAATAAAAGCTAATTTTTTCCTCATTTTAATTTTCAAGGAATAATATGTTTCGATCAAACAGATTTCATTCTGGAAGTAGCGAAATTATTAAGTAAGTCCCTTGGAGCAATATCATTCTTATCCTCTTTTGACGAAATATAGGAAAAATTAGTTTTCATAGTTTCTGTAAAAAGTATGTTAGCCTTCTTGCCACGGTATTTTTTATTTATTTTTTTATTAAAATAAGTTCGGAAATTGCGTATTTTTTATAGCATTGTTTTTTAAAATCAGATGACTCTAAAATTGGCACGGCTTCGGAACCTTCTTACAAATTTCAATTTTTAGTATTTCCTACTTAAAAAAATAAGGCATTTTCCTGATAAAAAATTATACTACAATAATATATTGGGAATCGTGCTAAAGTAAAAATTTTAACAAAATAGTTTAGTATATTATCAGGAAAAAAATCTACTTGGTATCATAAAGAAAGAGTAAAAGATATAATGAAATAATTAGTGAATCACACGTGATCAGATAATTAAAAATTTAATTTCACAACTAAGATGTTAGGACGACATTTAAGATACTGAGATATTTTAAGACACTAAAAAATTATCGGACGCAGAAAACCATTCTATAGAAAACTATCATCAAATAAGAAAAAAACTACTTAAAAGTAAAATTTTTTATTTTATCAAAATTAACACTTACCTGCTTTATAAATCAGAA